>NW_007726289.1:245698-269216 GCF_000696425.1 Galeopterus variegatus | reverse complement strand
GTGTTGTCAGCACCACGCTCAGCCAGTGAGCGAACTGGCCATCCCTATGTGGGATCCGAACCCGGGGCCTTGGTGTTACCAGCACCGCACTCTACCGAGTGAGCCATGGGCCGGCCCCTAAAGTCATGTTTTTAATTTTAAAACATATCATAGCTAGAATAAAGAGTAACTATGTTTGTGAGCCACTTCCTGATATATGCACTTTATTCCCACATAGAGGTAACCACTCCTCTGAATTATTTATCATGCCTTTCCTTACGGTTTTCCCATATATGATTCATCCCTTAAACAGTATATATAATTTTGCATGGTTTTGAATTTTATGTAACTATAAGGTGTTTTTTTGTTTGTTTGTTGCTACTTATCTTTTTTGCTCAAAGTTATGTCTGTGACATTCATTTGTGTTGGTATGGGTAGCTGTAGATCATTCACTTTTATATAGCATTCCATTACAAGAATAAAACACACTTTATTGGGCCGGCTCGGTGGCGCACTGCTATAGTGCGCTGCTTGGGAAGTGCGGTGGCGCTCCCGCCGAGGGTTCGGATCCCACATGGGGGCAACACTGAGGGTTGCGATCCGTTGCCGGACACGGAAAAAGAAAAAAAAAAAAAAAAAAAACACACTTTATCTATCCCTTGTTGGTGGGCATTTGAGTAGTTTTCAGTTGGGTAGTTTTTCTTCGGGTAGTTTGCTGTCCTTAACAATGCTCTTGTGGACATTTTTGTACCTGTCTCTTGATGCACATTGCTAGAGTTTGCCAAGGACACGTTCCTGGAAATGAAATTCCTGAAGCATCACCAACATCATTAGACAATGCCAATGTGTTTTCAAATTTACACTCTCCCCAGTGTATACAAAGCATTCCCACCACAGAACATGAATATGCTCCATGAGCAGTTTTTCTTGTTCACAGCTAATTCAACTTTGGATGTTGTCTTGAGGTACAATTCTTTCATATGTTGAATCAGTATCATCAAGGTCCAGTAAGGAGAAAAAACCCATAGTAGGTAATTCAATCGAAGAAATTTAGTATAGGGAAATAACTAGTTACAGATGAACATCATCAACATTTGGCGTTTAAAAATTTTTGGTAGGGGATAAAGTGGTATCTCATTGTGGTTTAAAATTGCATTTCCCTGGTTACTAATGAACATATTTCCCTATGTTTATACTTTCACCATTCTTGTACAGGTTATTTGCCTGTTTTCTTTCAGATCCATTCCCTTCCCTTCCCTACTTTGAATCCCAAGGGGCTATGCTGCATTTCCCTGACTCCCTTGCCCTTTGCCTTCAATGGAAGTTCCTTGCAGAAGCTGGGATTTTGGGAGGGGGAGAACCCAGGGTATTTCTTCCCTTTCTGCTTTGGGAGCATGTCAAGCAGTGGCTGTGTCTTTTATGTGGTTCCAGCTCCTGCCTGGAAACCCCACCCTTTGTGCTCCAGTTCCCACCAGGCAACTCCTGTCATGCTTCCAGCTCCTTTTGGCTAGTTCCTTGTCCAAGGTTCTAGCTCTCACAGGTTAGCCATGGCTCCTACACTGATAATGTAATTCCTTCGCTGTCCCACATGCCTCATGGATGGCAGTAGCTTCTTGTAGTTGTTCCTTTGTGTGTAGCCTCATTAGCACTTGTTTTTAGCTATTCTAGCACTTCTGTAGCCATGGCTCCTACACTGATAATGTAATTCCTTCGCTGTCCCACATGCCTCATGGATGGCAGTAGCTTATTGTAGTTGTTCCTTTGTGTGTAGCCTCATTAGCACTTGTTTTTAGCTATTCTAGCACTTCTGTAACTAGTTATTTCCCTGTATTAAATTTCTTTGATTAAACTACTTAGCTTGGGGTTGTTGGTTTTTTTTTCTCCTTATTGGAACTTGATGATAGTGATTCAAAATATGAAAGAATTGTACCTTAATACAGCATCTAAAACTGAATCAGCTGTTAATGAGAAACAATACACATGGAGCATATTCAACTGCATAAGTAGTTGTGGCATCAAGAGAGCCAGTGTAGAATACATTTAAACTGCAGTTGTGACGATGCCCACAGATGGTCCCAGGTGTAGTAAGGAGGACTCAGGAGGCCCAGATAAGGACTTGGTCTAAGAATAAATTTTAAACAATTCCCACTACACTGTGATAATAGAGATCTTCATTTATTCCTGATCATAGCTAAACCCTTGAGGATTATAGTCATGGACATAGACCCCAAAGGGCAAATATAAGGTTGTAACTCTACCACTTAAAAAACAAAGACAAAATTAAACAACTCATCTTGTTAGAACAAACTGAATTTCCTCCACAGACTTTAGCTTGTAGCATTCTCAGATGAGGGAATGCTCTACTAGGATAGCTACAGAACACTGACATAAGAGACTGGACAAGGAGTGGATGTGGTTAACTTAGTCAGCTTAACCTCATGCCCAGACACCAAGGAACTGCAGAATTATAGAGTTCGTAGAGATCTTGGAGTCTATTCCCTGCCATCTCCCCTTATAGACAAGGAAACTGAGGCTCAGAAGGTTCAGTGACCTTCAGTGGATATGAGGATTATTAGAGAGATTAGATGTAGGCCCCTGAGATTGATGGGAAGAGTCCAAAAATACGCATAAGAGCACCTCAGGGCTAGCTACCTGCTTCTGATGGGGGGGCAGAAGTAAAATCTGGGAATACAAGGGTGGGTCTCAAATCAAGAGAATGCTGGTGTTGGTAGGAGTGTGCTGCAAAGATCAGTAATGTGCTTTGGGTAGGAGTGCAATGTCTCCAGCATGGCAGGAATTCTCTAGGAAGTGTTTTCATCATATGTGCATGCCTTGGAAAAGAAGGAAACAATTTTACAGATGATTTTCTGCATGTGAGAAATGCCACAAAGGGACAAGTTTGAATTTTGGCAGAGTCACCCATTTACTGTGTTTTGGCAAAGAGGCAAGAACAGGGGTGACATGTTTGTCTTTTACTTATGTAATTGGAAGCTCTTTCCTCAGGATTAACTAACTTCATTGCCAAAATCTGTTCCAAGAAAACAAGTTAGAATGATAAATAATCAAAGCCCGGGAGTCTTTGCTCCTCGGGGAAACTGATCAGGTTTACACCTCAGAACAATTATTTCCCCAACTTTAGCAGAAGGTAGAGAAGGTCAGATTTTCTAACTTCGGAATTCAGAGCATGATGTGACCCTCTACCAAAGCTGACTCTGACCCAGGGACAAGGTTCAGGTCCACCTAACCTTGGAAAAAGGATGTCAGTGAAAAAACTAGGGAAATCCTACAAATAAAGTCTGGAGCTTAGTTAACAATACTGCACTCATGATAATTTCTTAGTTTTGAGGTAGGTTTTATTAGCCCTTCTTTACAGATGAGGAAACTGGGATTTAGAGAGATTAAAAAATTTGCCTAAGGCTAGATGGTTAGCAAGCGGCAGAAATATGACTCAAAGTCAGGTAAGAGCTACTGCATAGCTTCTTTTTTAACTGTAATGCTTACATGCAGGGCAACCTTGAGGGTTCAAAACCCTTCCACTCACATCCACCTTGCCTCATGGACCTCACTATGGGGTGAGGACAAGAACTCCACATCAAATGAAACTGTGGAGATAAGTTATTATTTGATGAACACATGATGAGGAAACTGGTGGCCACATGACTCCTTGGGCACATGCACGAAAGTTTTTTTAGAATATACAACTAAGAGGGAAATTGCTAGATATTAAATCATGTGCATGCTCCACATTAAGGGTGATGTTGCCGATTGTTCATCCAAGTCTTACCAACTGAAACTCCCAGTTTCCATTACTCTACATTGTTGTCAGCAGTTGGTTGAGCATCCTATGTTTGTTGTTTTTTGAGTTTCCTCCTTGGTTGAGTTGATATTCATTGTTTCGCCCATCTTTTTTACTGGTTTGTCTTTTTCTTGTTGGAGTTCCTTATTTTAGGAGTTCTTTTTTATAGTTAACAAAAATTTATTTTGTAATTTTAAATAGCTAGAAGACAGAATTTTTTAAAAAAAATTTATTGAAGCAAAATTGATCATACATATTTTTGGGGTTCAACATTGAGATATGTTGATCAAATCAGTATTACTAGCATATATATTGTTACAAATCGTAATTATTCTTTATGCCCCTTGTCCAATCTCTCCCCATTACTTCCTCCCTCCGTCCTCCCCCCTCTAATTACCCTAGATTTCTTCTCTCCTTCTGAAAAAATAATGGTTACTCTGTTGATTTGTCGCCTAGATGATCTGTTCATTGCTGAGAGGTGTGATCAGGTCCCCCAATATTATCATAGAGCAGATGCTTCTTCTGTCACTCTGAAATGGCTTTGTGGAGAGAGACATCCTCTTCTTTTCTTTATCTCTGCTTGAGACTCTCCTTGTGTCAATGCACTCCAGAGGCTGGTGGACCAACTGCGTGGTGATTGTGGCATCTAGCTGCTTTTGCAGCAGCCATGGTTATTGTGGTGGCTGTGGTAGGCCACCCATGTGGAGGTGATGTTTTCGGCATGCTCCTTGGTGCTGGCAGTGTGCCTGGTTGTGGAGAGTGTCTGATCACTGGCTCCATGCTTCAGGTCCCTGGGCAGGCCCCCGAGGCACTGGCATGCTGTGCCTGGTTGTGGGAGGGGGGTCTGGTCCCCTTCTCTATGCCTCTGGTCCCTAGGCAGACCCTGAGGTGCTGGCACAGTGTACCTGGTTGTGGGAGGTGGGTCTAGTCCCTGGCTGCTAGCCCCAGGCCTCTGGGCAGGCCCTAAGGCATTGGTGGTGTGTCTGGATGTGGGAGTAGGGTCTGGTCCCTGGCTCCAAGCCTCGGGTTTCTGGGCAGGTCCTGAGGTGCTGGTGGTGTGAGTGTTTGTGGTTGGGGGTCCTGCCCCTGGCTCCATGTCTCATGTCCCCTGGCGGGCCCCAAGGCATTGGTGGTATGCCTGGGCCAGAACTAATTTTTTGTCCTTTGCTTACTTCTAACTTGGGGGAACTTCCTGTGGGAACCCGTACTTGAGCTGTGTTGTTGAGCTAAATTGCTGCTTTGCTGCTCTTTCCCTAGGGAAGGCTTTTTGTGCAGCTCAGGGTTTAATGGTTGACCTTATAGGTACTTCTGGCTCTCCAGAGACTCAGTGCACCTGGGTTGTGTAGAAACTCTGATCTGAGCCTCAGTTTTTTCATCAAACTACACCCCATGCAATTGTGCATTCCCAACCAGTCTCCTCTGAGTGGTCCTATGCTGATTGGGGGGCAGATCGGCTGTCCTTGCTGTGTCCCAGTGTTCTCCCGGTGGGCCTATCTTCCCCACTGTCTGTGCTCCAAACACTTCCCATGGGGCAGGCCCTGTGCCAGTCCTTGTGTTGACTCACCAGCCTCTGAATGGCTCCCCTTTTTCAGCTGTTCCTTTGCTGCTCTTTCCCTAGGGAAGGCTTTTTGTGCAGCTCAGGGTTTAATGGTTGACCTTATAGGTACTTCTGGCTCTCCAGAGACCTGGCGCACCTGGGTTGTGTAGAAACTCTGATCTGAGCCTCAGTTTTTTCATCAAACTACACCCCATGCAATTGTGCATTCCCAACCAGTCTCCTCTGAGTGGTCCTATGCTGATTGGGGGGCAGATCGGCTGTCCTTGCTGTGTCCCAGTGTTCTCCCGGTGGACCTATCTTCCCCACTGTCTGTGCTCCAAACACTTCCCATGGGGCAGGTCCTGTGCCAGTCCTTGTGTTGACTCACCAGCCTCTGAATGGCTCCCCTTTTTCAGCTGTTCTGGCTCCTCGCTCCTGCGTGGGTCCATGGGAACCCTATTAGTGATCTTGCTGTCCTGTGGGCCACCAAAGTCCTCTTCTCCCCTGCTGCCTCCAAGTAACTCCATCTAAAGGGCACAGCCGTGGCTTCTGCTGGCTCCTGCTCCATGTGCTCCAGCACTGAAGTGGCTGCAGCCCGAAATGCTGAGAGCAGTTTTTTCTTTCTCTCATAGTGGTTTCTCCCACCTTCATGAGCTCCGTAGGTCTCTCCTCCTCTTCTCCTGAGCTCCAGCAGCCCCAGCTTGGTTGATGTTACATTTTTATAGTTGTAAATTGGTTGATTTGTGTGAGAGAGTGACACTAGGGACCGTCTATTCTGCCATCTTGACCAGAACTCAGTTTCTGAGGCTGAGAAGTCCAAAGTCCATCTGGTGGTGGTGACAGTGACTCAGGGGTCTCACATTGCAAGATGGTGGAAGCAGAGAGAGCAGAGAGAGCTAGAAGTTCTTTATATATGCTGGATATCAAACCTTTTTCAGTTATGTGTATAATAAATTTATGTTCCAAATTTAAGGCCTATCGTTTTTCTTTATGGTATATTTTATTATATAGACAGCTTAAACTTTAAACTTGTTTTCAGATGTTCAAATCTTTTCCTTTATGATGAATGCTTTTCACTCTTGTTTAAAAAATCCTTTCCTACTTAAAGATCATAAAATTATTCTTCTATATTTTTTCGTATACATTAACATTTTTCCTTTATACATTCAGATATTTCATCCACCTGGGGTACATTTGGCAATATGGTGAGGAATGGGAATAATTTTTTTCTATATTTAATTAATTATCCCAACATTATCCTTTCTACATTGATACAAAGTTTCACCTCTGTCATATATACATATCCACAAGTTCATGGGACAATATATGGGCTCTGTATATAGCTCCATTAAGAATTTTTTCCCCTAGGGCTGGCCCGTGACTCACTTGGGAGAGTGTGGTGCTGATAACACCAAGGCCACGGGTTCGGATCCCTATATAGGGATGGCCAGTTGGCTCACTTGGGAGAGCGTGGTGCTGACAACACCAAGTCAAGGGTTAAGATCCCCTTACCGGTCATCTTTAAAAAAAAAATAATAATAATTTCCCATCTTTGCACCAACAATAGCATAATATTTTTTACATATTATACCTTTAGAATAAGACTCAGTTTCTGGTAGGGTGAGACATTTCGCTTGTTTTTTCTCTTCAAAATTCTCTTGGCTATTCCTGCCTTTTTCCTTCTCCATTTGAACATTAGAATCAGTGTGTCAAATTTCACCAAAAACACTGTTTGGCTTTTCATTGGAACTGCATTTAATTTAAGGGTCAATTTGGAGAGAGATAGGCTCTTAATGACGCTGGTCTTTCCTTCTTTGTGAATGGTGGTATTGCTCTTTCTTCAGTCTGGTCTTCTTTTGCATCTGTCTGAACGCTAAACCAGAGAATACATACCTGATTTGGCAGTTGTTTGGGTCTCACTAAAGGTTTCTGAGTGGAAAGAGTGACACAATGAGCACATTGTTTTGATAATATTGTTCTGAAAGTGGTAGCAATTTGACTGAAGGCTAGAGATAGAATTGATCAGGACTCTTGCAAAAGTCTAGGGAAACAATCATGTAAGTCTGAATTATAGTGGTAGCAGTGGTAATAGAGATCAGATAGCTATGAGAGACTTTTTGGAAATGAACTAATTACTCTCTTTCATAAAAAGAAGATCCAATCAGGTTTGCCACTTCTCTTCTTAAAGATAGATGAATGAGAAGCTCTGAAAGAGAAAGACTTGCAGAGATTATTTTAACCTGCGGTAGTGAAAAATGGTAATCACTCGAGTAAGTCCTTAGAACATCCTACTCCCTGTCTCTTCTTTTTGTTCTAGTTGAGGTAGATCTCTTGCGTGAAGTCAACCCTGATTCCATGAGCTAGAATGAGAATTCTTGACAGATCTTCCTTTGTATTATAATTATATGCATGCTTATTATACCCATGGGAGCTGGTTCCAGGGCACAATTCCTTTTAATGCAAGGAAAAGAATACTGTCAGGGAACAATGGATGATAATTCAAAAGTAAAAATGAAAACTTTTGCTTGTTCCATAAAAGACATTGGGTTTTTCTTCTCCCTTTTGTGGGTAGAGTTTGTCCTACTGTGCTATGTATGGTTATTACCACAAATGAATTTGGGTAGAATCTTTATGGATCTTTCTTTCCTTGATTCCTTCAAAGACACCTTGCATGTTTTCTGATTTCATTCATTTTTTATTTTATAGTGTTACTAGTATATTAGGACATCTGTGTGTCACTTAAGTAATTATTGAATTTAAAGGATTTTTTAGTGTTTTATTACTCTTAGAGTGAAATATTTAATCTATAAGTCACGTACCAGGTTACTCTATACAATTTACAGAATGAAAGATAGATACCTAACAATTTAAAAATTAAAAACAGAATACAACCATTAAAAAAGGTGTAACCTTGTTACCTTGTAAATAAATGTAGTAGGTTTCTGCCCCATGGGTGGTCAGACCTCCTCTGTGAGTTAATGGAAAACTAAGATGTTGTTAAGGTTCTTAAATGCGATCAACCTCACATTGCTCTCAGTGAGAAGGGTTGATTTCTGGAGGCTTTGTGTGTGTGTGTATGTGTGTATGTGATCCCTATTGATTCTATACTCTGCTTTGTTTGTTTCTTATATCTTTGAATTTCGTATTTTAAGGTACTGCTTTATGGTTGCAAATGACACATTGTCATTTCCACACTGGGGACAGAGAGCACTTTAGTTTCTCCAAGTTGATGTATACTGTTCACAGTGGTTGCCTTCACTTGTTATCACTTTGCTATATTCATGCCCAGCAGGTATTACCCAAGTGGATATGGGTGTATTCTCTGGAGAGATCTCCAGCTCTTGGCTTGTGCTTCTCATACTCCAAGAGGCTGCCCTGACCCATGGCCAAAGCCCCTGATGAAGGGTGTGCACAGGCTGTTGTGCTCTGTTCCACATGACTCTGCCACCTTGGTTCTAGCTGATTGGATCAGGGATAGGTACCTGCTTCAAAGACAGCCAATCTCTAAATGGATTAGCAGAATATGAAATGGCCTTTTTTTGAGATGGGTTTCCCAGAAGCAGGTACTAGAATAAAGATTTGTGTGAAAGTGCCCTGGTCAAGAGAATCTGCAAATAAAGTCCTGGGAGTTGGTCTTGCTGTCACAGGACTCTTGAGGTGAGAAGTATGCCCAGAAAAAAAACTAGTAGGGTAGTGGGGGAAATGGAACAGGGAAGGGAAGTAAGACAAACAAGGATGAGATGTCAAGCTAAGCCCCACGGAAAGTAACTTTGTCTCAATTCTAGAGGGAGTGGGTCTGGAGACGTGTGGGCCACATCACAGAAAATTCCATCAGGAGTGAGGTAGCTGGGGTATTTATACTTCCATACTTGTCAATCATTGGGTAAGGGCTGAACCTGAGGGGATATAAATTCCAAGGCACTCTCTGTACATGCAGAAAAAGCTGGCCTCATGCAACCTGAGGGCAGCCCTCAACAGAGAGATGCAGGTGCTGGCTTTGGAGAGTAAAGCACACCAGAAGGGAAGTGCACAAATGGCACAATGATCAGAGGGGATCTGCACAGAGCCCTGTCATGAGGTTCTACAGGCCTAGTATGAGAGGTTGCTCAGCAGAGACTATTGTGATTGATGGAACTAATCAGATCCTCTCTCTTAGGGATTCTGGGTATGAGATACACCAAGAGCTAGCAAGAATTCATGAGGCAGCAGGATCCAGGAGGAAGAAGAAACAGAGTTGAAAAAAATAGAAGCAAAAGTTTATAGTTGTGTGTGTGTGTGTGTGTGTGTGTTTCAGTCAGTTGCATTCTCTCATTCCCCTTGGGAAGTTTGAAAAAAATAGAAGCAAAAGTTTATAGTTTTGTGTGTGTGTGTGTGTGTGTGTGTGTGTGTGTGTGTGTGTGTGTGTGTTTCAGTCAGTTGCATTCTCTCATTCCCCTTGGGAAGTGGTCTTTCATTATTCTGTCACTGCCTTTTGTAATGACAGAATACCTTAAACATAAAGTAAGGACAACAGGAGTGACTCTCCCCAAAAGAACTGGAAAGTCACATCCTTGAGTTCAACTACTTTATTATTGTGCTTCCTTCTGTTTTCTCTCTTCCTTCCCTGTCAATGTCAGGTGAGGTATAGATTATACTTGAGAGGACTGGAGGGATTATTACTGAACTCAGCCTTCTATGATTTTCAGTATGGGTTATGGGTGTCTCTGATAAATTAGTCTAGAATTGGAAGGTGTTTATAACACCTCTGTACCTCTCTGGCAGAGCCAGCTTCATGGTGGATGATAGGTAGTTGCCTATAAACTGTGTGATTTGGTACCAAGCTTTGGACTACAAGTACCTCAACCTCTTATCTTCCACCCAGACCCCAACTCCTCCAATTTTTATGTTTATATTTGTGCTCACCATATTGGAGTTGCTAAAACGGAAATGTTTCCTGGAAATAACCGAAATTAAGTTTGCAATCTACAGAGGTTCGTGTGGTTGTGTGTGATGATGTAGCTACACAATTGCAAAACTGTGGTTCCACAGAAGAGCCATTTCTTACAATTTAGGATAACTCTCAAATCTCTCTTAGCAGTGACTTACTGGAGAGAGGACTTAAACCAGAAAAATATTAAATTAGCACAAAAACTGCCCACTTAGTGGTATTGAGGTAGGCATTTTTTTTCTCCCCACTCATAGAAATTATCTTTGTGACTGACATTTTAAGGAAGTGTACAAGTAGTACTGGTACTAACCATCTATGTAGGTAATGATTAGATATGGATGAGATTAGAGAAGGGGAAAGTGTTTACAAAGCCAATATAGCATGTGAAAACAAAAACAAAAACAAAGCAATTAATCTTGAAGCCCATATAGATGGAGCGTCGGAGTGGCAGATAATCTAGCTCCTTCCAAACTAAATAGCTGTATTCATGTCATTGCATACACCTTACCTGCACCAAGACATCAACTTCCAGTTATAATAGAATCTAGGAGCTCTCAGGAGTAATGGTGATATGACTACATCAAATTTTTTTAGAAAGCAACAACATTCATTAACACTTATTGAGCAACCACTCTGTGCCTCACTTTTCTTATATATAAAATGGGGCTAATAATAATAACTACTTCACAAAGTTATTGTGAGTATTAAATGAAAGAAGCATTTAGGTCAGCACCTGAAACAGTTCTAGTATGCAATAACATTATTATTATGATTATTGTTAAATATTAAGGTTGGTATTGAAGATATAAGAAATGGACAAGACATGGTTCCTGTCTTCAAGTAGCTTTGAGGCTAGGCTAATGGAAAATGAGACACATGAAGAAGCATTTATGATTTGGTAGCATTAAGTGCAACACTAGAGACATGTTAAAGCCAGAGTCACAGCTTAAAGGAGGGAGTGGTTAACTTTGTTTGCATATGTCATGGAAGGTTTTCCAGAATAGGAAGCCATGAGGTAGCATATTGACACTGGCATGTGGGGGAGGTTGACATATGGAGTAAAGGGCCTTCCAGTAGAGATAATTGTATATAGTGTCATGAAGACATGACACAGTGTAGTGCACTTGGGAGCTGTAAGTGGATGATTACCCAGCAAGGGAGCAAGGTCTGCCTTGCAGGAGCAGCCAAAGGTGATGCTGGATGGTAAAGTGGAGCCATGTCAGGAAAGGTCCTGTGTGCACTGTTAAGGAGCTTGGACTTTATCCTCTGCATGCTGCAGACCATTGAAGAGTTTTGGCCAAACCAAAAAAAAAAAAAAGAAAGAAAGAAAGAAAAAAGATATAATTGGATTTATATTTTTAAAAAATGACAACATAACTGTGGCATTTGTGGATAAATTTAAAGTTGGGAAGACTGGAAGGACTATCAGGAAAGTCCAGGCAAGAGGTGATGATTAGACTGTTAACCAGGATGGTAACAGTGGGATGGAGAGGAGATAAGAGATAAAGGAGATCTTACAAGGACATAGAATATAATAAGCTCCTATCAAAAGGGTTAGAGATATAATTGTTATTTACGGTACAATAAGACCCTCTCAATTATTTTAAAGAAACTTCTCATTTAATGATTATCAACCCATGTGCAATTGAGATTCTTTGTATTTCTCTTCGACTTGTATACCATGCTCTTGTTTTTTGTTGCACTTTCCAACTAAACTTGTTGTCTCCATTACAATTATACGAAGTTATCGAATTATACAACATATAATATTTTAATCCATATAGTGACTATTAGTAATTTAATTTTTAAAAAATTTAGACATAAATAAAATATATTTTACCTACCATAAGGTACATATTTTCCCCATTTTAATGTCTGTCCATCAGAGAGCAGTAATGACATTTCAGTGTCCACATATGTGTGAACTTAGTCACACGAAGCATATTGTCATTATTTGTAAGTTTAAATAAATTTATGAGTTTAAATCTAAAATAATTCTTGTAATGAATACTAACTAAACTTGTAAATGACAAAGAAAGCTGTGATTTTCCTCCTTATTTTATGTGATACATAAAATAATAAATTCAAAAGGATTTCAGATAGCTTGCAGAATTGCTGGAGGGCTGGAGAACCAGACTCTGAGGATGAATCTAGGCAGTAGATGGGACACAGACAAAATCATGCCATAGAACTAGTGCTGTGACTGCCATTGTTAAACTCAGAGGTGAATGTGCCTAATTGATAAATCTAAGCCATGCCCCTGTGTCCTAGACTTGAAGGTGGCAGGGAAAGTGAGCATTTGACCTTTCAGCTTTTAGAGTGTTAGCCCTGCCTCCTACCATGGAGGAACCCCAAACAAGAGACTCAGATGCTGGGAAGCCTCACAACTGATAAAAGTCAACTCACATCCAGTTTTGTGTGTGCCATAGTTCACACCTTTTGTTTTCTCTGGCAAACCCTTCGAATGCTTACTGTGCTTCCTTCTATCTCCTTATCCTTTAAGGTTCGTCTTCCTCCCTGAACCTTCCCAGCTGGAAGTGTCTGCTTCCCGCCCTGAACTTCCGCAGCAATTTGTGTCTTGTTCGACCTTATTTAATCCTCACTTGTTTTCATTGATATTTGCGGTTAGAAGTGTTAAAGTTGTAGCATGGTTACGGTTTAATGAACATTAAAGGTCATCTAATCTAACGGTCACTAGCTCATCAGCTCTTTCAAGTCAGGACCTGTCTTACAGTTTCCAGCATACACTTGCTTATGATAAACGCTTCGTAAGTTATCAGTTCAATTGTAAGAACCACTCCGGGAATTACTTGTTGTAATCTCCCTTCTCTCCTTCAGACACCTCCCTCCACTACCACCCGCTCCTCCTTCATGTCCGCCCCCACATCCTCTAGGATCTTCTTTTACTCCGTCTTCTGAAATTTTCAATCGCCGTCCCTACAGATTCTTGCCCATTGTCCTGAAGTATGCTTAGATGTCTCCTGTCCTAAAACAACCTTTCCTGTCAGTCTTGCTTCCACCTCCACGCTTTTAAAAAAGCCTCCATGTTGTCACCTCACTCTGCCTCTCCATTCTTTGGACTCCCGGTTGTGTTTGACACCGGTGATCATGTGACCACTGCCCTCCTTTCCTTCCTCGTTGCTTTAGTGAACATTTGTCAATTTCTGCTGCATGACATCCGGACCCCTGTCTGCTTGGAGAACTCGTGGCTGGGGGCGGAGGAGGGGGGTCAGGCACAACCCAGCGGGTGTGGCGGGGGCTGTAATCCGTCTTCCTCCCCTTTCCTCCTCCGCCTGCTAGAGTGCTGGCACGTGGCTGGCGCCCTGCCCGTTTCTGCAGGTGGAAGTAGAGCCAGAAGTCTCCCACCCCGGCCAAGCGTCAATCCTGGTGAGCGCCCCCTGCCGGCAGCACCGCGGTCGCACTCTCCCCAAACCGCTCCTGGGGCCTGCCGGAGTTGGCGCCGCCTCACAGCTGCCTGCCTTTGGTTTTGGCTTCCTTTGGTTTTCCGAGCCTGATTCTCCGTGAGCAAGCCCATCCCCTATCAGTAAGTCCCTTTTCTGCTTACGTGAGCCAGGGTTGGGTTCTGCGGTTTGCTCCCAAGATCCCTGGCTAGCACATTTTCTTTTCTTCCTCCTTCCATCTCCTACCTGAAGGTATTCCTAGCGGTTCTTTTCTTGGTTCTTTTTCTGCATCCACAGTTTCCACTAGGGTATCAGTTATTACCTTTGTGATTTCTCCCAAATCTTTTTCCAGTTTCCACCTCTCTCCTGAGCGCTGGTTTAATCTCACATTTCCAAACGCGCGTCCCCTGCATATCTTTCTGGCAGCATCAAAATCGAGAAGACTGAAGCTCTCATCTTGCTAATTAACCCACTTATCCTACAAATTTCTTTCTTCCTTGCTGAACACCTAGACTGTAAATTTTCAATCTACTCCGTTCCTTACATTTCCAACAAACAGTACCAAGTTCTGTTTATTTTTTCCTGCCCAATAAGTAACTCTCATATTCTTCCTTTCCTTCTTACTGTCACTGTTTTGTTCTCGTCTGGATAATTGTCATATGCTTCCTACCCAGCTCCCACCTCTAGTTGTTCCCCTGCATTGACTGGACACATGTGGTCGGATTAAATTTCCTAAACACAGTTCTGGTCATATCACCCTCTCTTCTGCTCCTTCGTGCACCTTCCTACTGTATGTAGGATTTTTAAAAACACCTTATGATTCCTGATCATGTCCCATACTTTCCCACCTTCATGCCTTTGCTTAGGGTATTTTCTTTACCTGGAGTGACTTTCTCTGTAGTTCAACCCAAGTCCCACCTCAAGTGCCATCTCTTCCATACACTCTTCCTCTTTGTCCCCTTATAAAGTGCTTCTCAACCTTTAATATGCACGTAAGTCACTTGGGCATCTTGTTAAAATGCAGATTCTGATTGCATAGGTCTCGGTTAAAATATGAGAGTCCACATTTCTAACAAGCTCTTGGTTGATGCTGCAGATCCCCGGGCGACTTTTGGAGGAGCCAGGCCAAGTCGCTGTGGGGGGAGCAATAATTCCATATTTTGGAGTGTGTGGATATTTAAGAGGAGGAGAGAGCCATGTAAAAGATTATTGAGATTAGCCTTTATTGCAACTACTTAGATGTCAGTATGAATACATTTTGGTCTCTTATGTGTAAATAATCATCTTCTGAGAACATGGTTTTTATTGTTGACACTTTCCTGCAGGTTCCTGAGACACTTAAAATTCAGTCTATTCTCTTGAGCATTTTTGTGAATCTGGCAGCAGAATAAAAACTTTCTTTTAGAAGGCCCAGAATCAAAGCAATGAAAAAGAAATTAAAGTTCTGGGGGAAAATGATTTTTTTCTTTAACTTTGGAGGCTTCCTATTTCTTTGTTGAGAGATTTTATTTGGGAAGAGATTGTAGTATTATGATCTGATTGACAATGATCCCAGCTTCCCCAAACACTAGCTGAAAGTTTGGGGAAAATTCCTGACCTTTTCTGGTGTTCCATTTCTCATTATAAGATGAGATAGTAACCAGAAGTCACCTTCTTATTTCCCAGCACCAGTTAGTTTCCCCTTTCTTAGATATGATTGGCATTTTTAGAAAAGTATATTTTAGTGCTCATCCCTCCCTTGGGTTCTAGAGTGGTTTTGTATATATCAAACACTCACAAAATGCCCATACCTCTTTTGTCCTCAAACCCCTGATTTGATGTGACCTTTTTGGTAAGGGAAGGAAGGACAAAGGAGAACTTTAGAGTTTTGGAGACTTCAGCGTATGAATTAATACTTCTGCTTCAGCATAATGCTGGTATTTGATCAAACATAAAAAGCTTCAAGCTTTTAATGTCCTGCTGACACCAGTATCAACAAAGCATTGAAGCGGAAGCTTTCTGGCAGCTGATTAGAGGCAGATTTCATTTCACTAGTTTTAAGACTAAGTATACCTTTTAGTAGATCTTTCTCAAGGATAAGCTACATTGTGCATTATAAATCAAGTTCAAGAGCTTTAATAAAGGGCTCTTGATAATTTGGTAATATATTATCACTATGTTTTGGAAAGGCTATAAATGACTGCCTTTTATAGTGTAATTTAAAATAATAATATGGATTACAGTTGTGTTCAGTCATGAAAGTATAATTTAACAGTTTGGGCTTATAATAACCTTTTTTTCCCTTGACAGTGTCCACTTTTATTTTCTCTCAAGAATGGCTTACTTGGGAATGATTTACAATGCTTGCTTTTAGAGTTTAGTAGGGCTGAACATGTATTTAATTGGAATTTAATGTTGTTGTGTTGGAAAAGCTTCATACAAAAATGAAATTGAAAGTTGGAAAATAAAACTGCAAAATAGTGAGCTATGACAATATCTAAAGCATGTTCCATATTTGCAAGCTTGCTGTATCAGTAGGGACTCTCCAGGAAACGGGTGGTTCACTAGACATGGTATTTAAAGAGAGTTTAATGAAGGGAAGTAACAAGGGAAGATGGATTAGTCTGTTTTCTGTTGCTTATAACAGAATACCTGAAACGGGGTAGCTTGTAAGTGAACAGAATTTATTTCTTACAGTTTTGAAGTCTGAGAAATCTAAGGCTGAGGGTGTGCATCTGGTGAGGACTCTCTTCTTGGTCGGAACTCTCTGCAGAGTCCCAAGGCAGCACATGGCTTCCCATGGTGAGGGCTGAGCAAGAGTGCTTCAACAAGGTCACTTGTTCTCCTTATAAAGCCCCCTGTCGACTCCTTGATAACCCATTAAACCATTAACCCATTAATCCATGAATGGAGTAATCCACTTATGAGAACATAGTCCTCACAATCCAGTCACCTCCTAAAGGCTCCACCTTTCAAATATCATAGTCCAATTTTCCACTCTCTTAACACTGTTACAATGGGGATCAAGCTCCAACATGAGCTTTGTGAGACATTCAAACCACAGCAGATGATGAAGCCCTCTGGAAATCCATGTAGCAGAGAGCCTTTACCACCCCAAACCTGAAGAGGCAAGTGGGTTTGCTGTTCCTGGATCTGAAAACACTGCAGCTATGAGAGAGGAGCAAATGACAGGTACTGGAGGAATGTGGCCACTGCTAGGTTGCAGCAAGGTAAGGCGTATCAAAATCCCCAGCCTTTCTGTTTTTTCCACATATTTCTTTTCCAAGCTTCCCACTGGGCTAGCTGCAACTGAAGCTAGAGGGCAAGGACATCCAAGGGATATCGTCTGAGGCACCGAGCAGGGTGAAGGGTGGAGTGAGGATCTGGAGGAACAGCTAGCACATACACCAGACTGGGAGTGAGGAAAGGTGAGCAAGTGGATGCTAGAAGACTTGGCATTTATACTTGATATACACGAGTATGTGATCAATTAGAATTTAAACTCAATGATCTTCTAGTTCCTATTTTTCTGTCTTCAAGTCATTACTAGTAAAAAAGCCTCTTTTAAAGTTCTCTTTTTTCCTGGGGTTATTTGACTTTCAGAGTTGTTTGTTTTATATCTTTAATCAGGTTGGAATGCAACTCACTAGCTTTTAGTAAGATGCATTGGTCTCTAGGAACATGGAATGAAATAAAAAGACACTTTTTTTGCTACTATCCAGGACTGTAGGAAGAAGTTTTGCCATTCATTGGGTCGTCAAAAAAAGCACATGGGTAACTGTTTTTTTTTTTTTTTTTTTTTTTTTTTTTTTTCCGTGTCCGGCAAACGGATCGCAATCCTCAGTGTTGTTTCCGCGCCTCGCTCAGCCAGGGATCCGACCCCTCGGGCGGGAGCGCCGCCACGCTTCCCAAGCGGCACACTGGATAGTGCGCCACCGGGCCGGCCCCTGGGTAACTGTTTTTAATTGTTTGTCAAGTATTCTGTATAGCTTCTCTGGGGTTCCTGAGTCCCCCTCCTACACCTCATTCCTTCAACTCTCCACTTTCAGAGCTCTCCATGGGACCTCTTCCCTGCTCCCAGAATTATGTGGATTCCAGAACATAATTGTAACTATGTCTCACCTTCCCAGGTGTCTGAGTTAGGTGAGAGGCCTGTTTGCCCTTCTCTGATTTTCTGGAACAATAACATGGCCTCTTTCATCGTCGCTGGTCTACCACAACCCCCACTGTTCTTAACCTCCACCCTTTTTGCAGTGCTCTGGGGTCAGTCGTACGGCAGGCAACACAGACTACTGGTGAGAGCTTGGAACTGGGAATCATGAGATTAAGTTCTGATTCCAACTTTGCCACGGTTTAGCCATGTATCACTGGTATAATCAATGAATATTTCTAAGTCTCACTTTTGTCATCTGTAAAATGGTGATTGAAATAATTTATGATCTCTCAAATACTACCACGAGATAAGTAGAATGAGAGCTGGTGGAAGTGGCCTAGTTGTCGTCACAGGAAAGGGAGGCTGAGTGGAGATGGGCTGAATCTTGAAGATCACCATTATGTCCCAGGACTTGGTTCATGGTTTTAAGCTACAGAAACTTACTCTTATCTGGGACTAGGGGATGTCATGCCTTGGCTCACTCTAACCGAACACTGACAAAAACATAGGTAGATATCATAATGCCAGTTTTTGATTGATCTGCCATCTCAGTCCTGGAATCACTGCAACAGGACAAGTTCCTTGGCTCTAGAACTCTTATCTGGGACTAGGGGATGTCATGCCTTGGCTCACTCTAACCGAACACTGACAAAAACATAGGTAGATATCATAATGCCAGTTATTGATTGATCTGCCATCTCAGTCCTGGAATCACTGCAACAGGACAAGTTCCTTGGCTCTAGACCCCTTTCCAGTGAGACTGCCCATACCTGTGCACCTCCTACAGCAACATTCCAGAACCACCACTGCCCCAACAAAATCATGCGTGACACTGAGGCAGACAGCACAATGTCATTTTGTTAATTTACAATTAGAAATTTAAGACAAGAATACTCACACAATCAGCACATTCCCTCAAGCTGCCCAGGACATTTAATCTCAATCATAAGCCATTTCCTTTATCGTAGGCAATCACTCTCCCAGGGACCTAATGTACTCAAAGTCTGCCAGATCAGACATTCTCTCGACACCAGACAGACCTACACTGAGGACCTAAATCCTAAATAGAGATTTCTGGTGAGCATGGAAATGGGACAAAGGAAGTTATGCTTATGGTAGAAGGTAAAAGGCCTACTAGATAGTGCATCCATCTCATTGCAGGGATGTCCTTGGAACCCTAGGAGCCTTGCCTTTGGAAGTTCAAGTTCCCTTCCCCCAACACTTATGAGGATCTGTCTCTGAGCCTGCTTCCATGGGGGGCTGTTTCCCCTCTTAACTCCTTCCCCAGTGTCGTCTTCTTGCTTTCCTTCTTCAGAGAAGTCTAATCAAATTGCTATCTGGACAGGTAGCCTGGGGAGCCACTCTTTCTCTTTCTTGCTTATTTATGCTTAGCTCCATTCTGTGTGGATTTCAGAGTTCAATTCTGAGGGAAAATCTCACTTCCAGTATTTGGACTAAGCCTGAATCCCTAACAGCCAGAGAAGCTTGTGACGTAACTGCCCTGTTGGATCAGCCAAGCCTGTGAAACAGGGTGGGGCCAGGATGCTGCGTGCACTGGTTCCCTTAGATGCTTAACATGAGTTGATTGTGTTTATTCCCAAATGCATTTATGCCAATTGTACTTGGTATTCTAATTTTACATTTATTTAATTATAAAACATAAAATACAAGTAAGAAAGGAGAATTCTTTTATGAAAACTAAGCTAAAAGCTTTGCAAACACTCAATAAATGTGAATAGCTAAAAATTCTGTTATTAAGCAAGATAATTATAAATATTGGGGAAAATTATATAAATTTAGGGCTTGCATTCAGATTGGTCTACAGCTATTTTCAAATTCTCACCCATGAAAGACACTAAAACTGGAGATTGTGAACAAAACCTTATGCACATGCTTTATGCATGAGACCAACAGGAAGCAATATTAAAATGAATGGCACTGGCCCTACACCAAAAGATTAGTGGAGAAATATATATTTGTGCGTTCTAATAAGAACCAAAATGTTTACTAAGTATGTATCTGTCAACTTTTACGATTCCCTGCTTTAACTAATTTTTTTGAATCCCTGATTAGAAGTCCCAATCAAGTCAGATAAGAGTACTTCAAATGCAGTATGAGAGATGACAATAACTCTATCATAATTACAATGTCTACCACGCTTGAAACTATATTTTGTAACAAATACAGGTTATTATTAAAGTGTAACATTAAATTTACTTATTACCATGCAGTTAGAGATTATCTTCTAAAGCAATACATAAACAAGTAGGACTTCTTGCTCGATAACATCTCTTTTCTCTTTTCACTGCCCTTGGGAAATTTAGTATGGGTTACCGTATCAGCTTCTGGGAGTTTCTACTGTGAGTTTCACCAAACTCTCTGGCCCTTCTCTGTCAGGAGGAGGTGCTGCTTCATACAGATGCACTCTCTGTTAGGTAGTGTGCAGAGCCAGGTTTTCTTTTGCACCTTTAGGTCTAATCTGGAGTAAGACAGGAGTAAACAATTTCTTGTCTGATCGGAGGAGCTCTTGTTTAAGGACTGCAAGTGCCAGTGGCTTGGGTCAATTCTACATGTGTTAAGGCATGCTCAGTCTTGAACAAGTTTCTCCTCAGCCTTCCAAGAACTGCATTTTGAATCAGGAACTCTGAAGCCTTTGGTGACTCACTGAAGTAACCGTTCCTCTTAAGTCCCCACTACTCCTTTCTGTGAATTTTCCCTTGTTCTGCCTTCTGGTTCTGTATCTCCCCCTCCCCCAATGTCTACAGGGGCAAGAGCCCTGCTGATTCCTACATCTGTGAGTTGGGTTTCCTGCTCCTACCAAGCTCAACCTTCTAAGAAGGTAAAGAGTAAAGTTTAAATAACCTCTTGGGGACATGACTTCATGGTCTCATAAGTTGGGACTGGAGGAGCTCAAATGAGCTCACAATCCACCTTGGGGAGACAATAAAGTCACAATTTTAGGATTGGGGGAGGGGCAGAAGAAAACATAAAAATGGTCCTTTAATAATTTGCCATGTTAAATTCAAAATATATTTATTTGAGAAATATCCAGGAAAATATATGTAGAATCTAATATAAATAAGAGACTTAAAGAGAGAAATGGAAAAAGGCATTTTATATTAATTTTGAAAATCACTTTCTGTTAATAAGCAGAAGCACAGGAAACAAAATGAAAATAGCATAGATCAGGATGTCTTTTTTTTAAAAAAAAGAAAAAAGATATGGTATTGCTGCTCATAATTACAAGAAATGGATGACAGTATTTTAAATGAGTTAACTTTGGTCAATCACGCTCTCATCATGGTGTGAAGAAAACAGTACTTGAATGATTTTTTCCCTTAATTTGTTCTAAATTACAGTAAAGTGCTCTGCAAGAAGCAAGTGCTTGTGTTAATTAACTCTGAGTAAAGAAGGTCACTGGTATACATAGGGCTCATTTTGTAGTTTTAGTTATAGATCTTCTTCTGCAATTAGAATTCCTTATTAGGCATTATAAGCACGTGCAGATTTTCACTTTTTTATCCAGCGTTTTAGATTTAGGCACATTTGTTTATTTTTCTCTAAAAAACTTTAAAATGAGACAATAATAATGGAATTGACTTGTGAAATCAAATGAATGTACAATATATTTATAAGTATACCTAAAATATCAACATTTTCTCTAAGCCTGAATATTATAGCTGAATTTTCAAAACTGCATATAAACTATTGTACTTCAAAATTTGCAACATAAAGAATTAACAAATCTGAATTTCAGTCATTTTATATCGAATAGTAAACATCAGAGGTAAAATTCTAAATCCTGTAAATCCTTGTAAAAATAATCCAAGATACCAAAAGTTCTAAAGTCAGGCTTTAGAAAACAATAAACGGCTAAATCAATATTTCTAAAATATATATAACTTTTAAATGTTTATTTCTAATGCTCAGTTATAAAAGCTTTTATTTCTTAGAATGTAAGCCATAATTTTTAAGCTTAAGAATTATGTATGACAGCCATAGTATGTACATGTTAATTATGTTGCTCATACAATGCATGATATATAGATTTTAAACTGAAATTGTTTTTTTTTGTTTTTTCCTTTTTGTCTTTTTTACTGACCGGTAACGGGATCGCAACCCTCGGTGTCGCGCCTGTACCGGGGACCGGCAACGGGATCGCAACCCTCGGTGTTGCGCCCGCACCGCGCTCAGCCAGTGAGCGGGAACCAGTCTCCACATGGGATCCGAACCCTTGGTGGGAGCGCCGCCGCACTCCCAAGCGGCGCACTCTCCAGTGCGCCATCAAGCCGGCCCTAAACTGAAATTGTTTATGTAAGTAGATATTCGAATGTCATGTATGATTGACAATCCAGATTTATTTGCCTTTTCCAATCCACTCCATTAATAACTAGAAGTCACCAATAACAAGTTGGCTTCACATGGATTCAGCCACAGTAAAAAGGAAATATCATAGGTCCTTCCAGTGATTGTGTTTTTCTGGAGATTCACAAGTTAACTACATGTAAATTTGGTTAATCTTTTCTTTGTTGTTGGTCCAAAACTAAAAACTTGCTTTTTAGTTGCTAAACTCAAAAAAGATATAAAACAAAGCTGTTTTATCTAAAATTCCTTACTATTTAATAGGCATTGCTTATCTTGTTAAGCCTCTTTCTCTACTTCTAACAGATTAATCAGTATCTCTTTTTCTGATTCTGTTCCTCTTATTATTTGTATAACATTGTATCTCACTTACTAGTTACATGTTCCTCTCCCCCGCAGACTGTGTTCCTTCAGGGGAGAGATAGAGTTTTAAATATTTCCAGCCCCAGAGCCCAGGACACTCTCTTGGCCACAGCAGACGCTAAATAAATGTTCACTGATCAGAATTGCTTATTGATACACTTTACGTGTTGCCCATCTATATAATAGTGCTTGCTGAGATATGTCAAAGTATGTTAGGCTTCCTCATTTAGGTTTTTATTCTCTAAATCAGAGGCTGGCAAACTTCTGTAAAGGGCCAGGTAGTACTGTAAATATTTCAGGTTTTGTGGACCAGTTGGTCTCTGTTGCAAACACTTAACTGCCCTCGTAGCGTGAAAGCAGTCATGCATGACATGTAAATAAATGGGGATGGCTGTGTTCCGGTAACTTAAACAAAAACAGGGAGCAGGCTGAATTTGGCCCTGTCAATCCCTCCTCTAAATCATTATTTTGAGCGGGGGAAGAGTGAATACAGATTCTGACCTGGATGGTGATAATCACCACAAAGTTTCTTATAAGTGTTGACAATAACAGTTATGATGTACATAGCCTTTTTGAAATATCTCCCAGTTTTTGTTCCCTAAGAACAAAGAGGAAATTAAGCGTACCTTCTGTTGTTAAGACTGAGCCATGACGTTGCAGTGGATAAGCAGGAGTATGAGAATTAGAAGTGTTGCCCTCACACTGGATAGTGCGCCGCTTGGGAAGCGCGGCGGCGCTCCTGCCCGAGGGTTCGGATCCCACATGCAGACCGGTTCCCGCTCACTGGCTGAGCGAGGCGCGGGAGCAACACCGAGGGTTGCGATCCCGCACTCCCAAGCGGCGCACTCTCCAGTGCGCCATCGAGCCGGCCCTAAACTGAAATTGTTTATGTAAGTAGATATTCGAATGTCATGTATGATTGACAATCCAGATTTATTTGCCTTTTCCAATCCACTCCATTAATAACTAGAAGTCACCAATAACAAGTTGGCTTCACATGGATTCAGCCACAGTAAAAAGG
>NW_007726289.1:241594-245128 GCF_000696425.1 Galeopterus variegatus | reverse complement strand
AAAAAAAAAAAAAAAAAAAAAAAAAAAAAAAAAAAAAAAAAAAGAAGTGTTGCCAAGACAGGGAGGTGACATGGGAGAAAAATAAAAGAAAAAAAAGCAAATGGACTTTGGCTGCAACAAGACATGTCTGGGTCCAAATCCTCCAGCTGGTAGAACATTAAGCAGGTGGAAGAAAAGCTGGGTTTTGTCCTGCTTCTCATCTTGGACAGGAGAGGAAGAACGTCATAGAGCAGTGGTCCTCAAACTTTTTTGCTTGCATACAAAATTTCTAAAGAATTGTGAGAAAATGTATATCCCTTTACACATTTCTAAGTTGACAGCTAAAATTTTTTATAATTAGAATGCAATTTTCAGTATATTATAAATAACAACATTTTAAAAATAAGTGTCTTGCCATACTTTTAATATACCCAATGGAGTCTAATATCATATCAAATTTTTAACTTTTATTTTGAAATGATTTTAGGTTTACAGAAAAGCTGCCAACCCAGTACAGAGAGGTCCCATATATCCCTCACCCAACTTCCTCTAATGGTACCTCTCACAAAACCACAGCACAATCAGCAAAACAAAGAAATTAATACTGGCTCAATACTATTAATTAAAGTATGGACTTTATTTTAAATTGACATTTTCCCATAATTTCCATGTTCTGTTTCAGGATCCAATCCAGGATTGTACCTTGAATTTAGTTGTCATGTCTCCTTAGTCTCCTCCAAGCTCTGTCATTTTCTAAATATTTCCTTATCTTTCATGATCTGGACACTTTTGAAGCGGTCAATTATTTTGTAGAACGTTCCTCATTTGGATTTGTTTGGTGTTTTCTCATGAATGAGATTATGCATTATTGGGAGGATACCAAAGAAGTCATGTTCCCTTCTCAGTGCATCATCCCAGGGGTACATGATGCTGATGTGGCTCATTACTGCTCATGTTAACCTTGACCACTTGACTAAAGAAGTTTCTCTAGTGCAAAGTTAGTACTTCCCCACTGTAATTAGTGACTATCTTGAGGGAGATACTTTAAGGCTATGCAAATATCCTGTTTTTCCTCAAACATTCACCACTAAGTTTAGCGCCCAGTGGTAGGTCTTGTCAACAGCCTAATAGTGATTTGTGTTCCTCTCATTCCTTCATTTACTTCCTTACATTTATTAATTGGAATTCTTCTGTAGAGAAGAACTGTTGCTTCTCCCCTACTCATTCATTCATCCACACACTCATTCACTTATTTATGTATACCAGTATGAACTCGTATATATATTTTTTATGGGTTATAATCCAAGATCATTAATATTTTGTTGCTCAAATTGTTCCAGCTTTGGCCATTGGTAGCTCCTTCATGTTGGTTCCTATGTCCTTTGGACATGCCCCATCTTTTTGTGAAGCACCTCCTTATTCTCTGGCATCACAAGGTATTCCAGTGTCATCTTGTGTTTTCAATGCTCCAGACCTGGTATCAACCACTTCTCCAAGGAGCCATAGTTCCTTTGATTGGAGATTTTATAACAATTTGAATTCTGTCATAATTGATCTATCACACAAATGAGCTCTTTAGTAGTTAGAGATATTACTTTGTTTCTTTTTCTCCTTAATCTTGTACTTCCATTCCAATCCCCTCACAGAATTTTATCCTAATGTAATCTATTTTTATTCTTGAAAATATTTTACTCATCATCTTGTCATATTTTCTTGCAGTAAAAATATGTGTATAAATTAAAATTATTTTTTTACATGTCCCTGTGGAACATAGGCTGTTATACATTTTCTTCTATAATAAGTTTTTTCAGTTATTTGTACACAATTAACCAGAACAACATAAATGTATTACAAAGATTAAAAAATAATTAGTATATGTCAAACTAAAATTTTATTGGAAATGCATCTCTTAATGAAATGGATGTATCATAGATAAAAATTAACTAATATTAATTAAAAATTGCTAGAACGAGTTAGAATTCAGCATCAATTCTATTTGTTTTCTTTTCTTTTTTTGTAGCTGTATGTGCTGGGAAACTCTGGTAGACTGCTGGTGCTAACTGTAGTCAGTTATCCTCTTCTTCCTGAGCACACTGGAAGATCTCTTTTCTTCCTGAGCACACAGGAAGATCTCTCAGACTACCTTATAGTTAATGTTGGTTATGTGACTAGTTCTGGCCAATGATATGTGAGTGGAAGTGCCATGTTTTTCTTCTAAATCCAGGAACTTGAGAGTTCACTACTGCCATAGCAGTTCTAGAAGTCCTGTGTTCCAGAGGTGGGGTGAAGCTACTGCTTGTAAGAAGCTGCCTGGGAAAGCCGATGGAACCATAGCAGGCTCTGCATGATCAAGAAATTAAATTTTGAGTTTGTTTTTAACCATTGAGATTAAGGGTTGGTTGGTTGGTTGGTTGGTTTCCCCAGCATACCCTAACATCCTGACTAATATAGAAACTTTGCACATATAAATAAGTAGTTGGGAATGAAAGGAGGTTTGTTATAGTAGTATCACTCCATTATTTGAATTACTTTCTCATAGATGCCAAAAACCACAGTGATCCAACATTAAAAATTATTTTTCACCATCTATCATCTGACCACTTGATTATGTCCTCCTTCAGTTTTACTTACAGCAAAGAACTGGAAACACTCAAACTGCAAAAGGATTTGTTATCTAATTATTAGAGTAATTCACTTTGTCAATTTCCTAGAAGTAAAATTAAAAGGTTTTACTAAGACTTTTCAAATGACTATGTATTCTGCCCATTACTTTTTCACTTATAGGCACTTTGTTTTACGTAATAAAGTAAGGTTAGAAAAAAAAGAAATAATTATTTCATTATACTTCTGTCAATAATATATATATATATATATTTTTTTTGTGGCTGGCCGGTAAGGGGATCTAAACCTGTGACCTTCATGTTACCAGCACCACGCTCTCCCAAGTGAGCTAACTAGCCAGCCCCTATTTTTCTATTAGAATGTCTTTATCTTATTACATGCTTTAATAAGAACACTAGAGTTGCAGATTTAGTTCATTCAATGAATAAAAAATGTTATCATACAACTATGACTTAATTGGTAAAGCCAATCCTCATTGTCAAACCAATAAGCTAAATAAGACAATGTTCAGAAAAAGTCTGATTTAGGGCCGACCCGGTGGCGCCGCTTGGGAGCGTGGCGGCGCTCCCGCCGAGGGTTCGGATCCCACATACAGACTGGTTCCCGCTCACTGGCTGAGCGAGGGGCGGGCGCAGCACCGAGGGTTGCGATCCTGTTGCCGGTCCCGGTCCGGTACGGGCACGACACTGAGGGTTGCGGTCCGTTGCCGGACATGAAAAAAAGACAAAAAGGAAAAAAAAAAAAAAAAAGAAANTAATTGGTAAAGCCAATCCTCATTGTCAAACCAATAAGCTAAATAAGACAATGTTCAGAAAAAGTCTGATTTAGGGCCAACCCGGAGTGCGCCGCTTGGGAGCGTGGCGGCGCTCCCACCGAGGGTTCGGATCCCACATACAGACTGGTTCCCGCTCACTGGCTGAGCGAGGGGCGGGC
>NW_007726289.1:111213-240594 GCF_000696425.1 Galeopterus variegatus | reverse complement strand
AACCCGGAGTGCGCCGCTTGGGAGCGTGGCGGCGCTCCCACCGAGGGTTCGGATCCCACATACAGACTGGTTCCCGCTCACTGGCTGAGCGAGGGGCGGGCGCAGCACCGAGGGTTGCGATCCTGTTGCCGGTCCCGGTCCGGTACGGGCACGACACTGAGGGTTGCGGTCCGTTGCCGGACATGAAAAAAAGACAAAAAGGAAAAAAAAAAAAAAAAAGAAAAAGTCTGATTTCATGTTTCAATTCTAATAAGCACGTTATACTCATCCTTACAACTCATTTAGAAATCTACAATAGGTGAAGCACAGAGCCTTGTCATAAGCTTTTTCACCTGGATAACGTTAAGGCATCAGGTTCTTAGCAACTCTCTCTTCTCTTTGCTTTTTTCTCTCAGATTTTCTCTCTAGAAATACATTCTTCGGTAACAGTCAGGAGATGGATGAGATAACAACTCAAATGAAGGTAGTTATCACTTTGCTGTTCCACTGTACAATACATATTAATTCAGAATGTCCCAACAGGGGCAAAGTAACCCATTTCTAACTCATCACTTCATCCTTATCAGAAAAATGTATGAACACAGGGAAAGACACGAGGCTCTACATTGGTTTTCTGATTCCTTTATTAAAAGAAGTTTCATTGACATCAATATTTTGAATTTTTTTCTTTGTTGGGACCATGGAGAATTTTCCCAAGGCAAGGCATCATGGTAAGATTTGGAGTGAAAGCCATGCCTTATTTTTGTTTTTTTGTATAAGGTGGAGAAAGTCATTTGTGCAGAGGTGGGAAAGAAGAACCAGCATGACACTTTGATCACAGGGATGTTCTTAGGCAAGTCAATTCTAAGAAAGAACACACATGAAGGTTAAAGATTCTGGAAATTGAGTTCCTTAAAAATCTTCATGCCCCCATATTCCTTGGAAATCTTTATGCACCCTCAGGTTATGTGTCCCCAGGGTGAAGACTGTTGACTTAGAGAATGTATTTAAACAGCCCAAGGAAGCTACATAATTAATCCAAGACAGATATCTTTCAGCCACGGGTAGGAGATCCACTGGAGGATTTCAAAACTTTAAGAGGTGGAGGCCCAACTATATAGGAGGATCCTGGACCCACGAATGACTGAATACAGCAAAGTTCTCTTGTCAGCCTATGTAGGTATAGGTAAGAAATAAAACTTTTGCTGGGTTAAGCCATTAAGCTTTTGGGATTGTTTGCTACAGCATTTATCCTCCCCTGATTAGAGTAGCTGATGGTACTGGATATATTTTCACCATTGCAGGCGTGACATGGCTTTGTAGCCAAGAACTGCAGTGTCCAGGTAGGGAAATAAATGGGATTCACAGCTAGTTCTCAGGAGATAAGGCAGTGCCAGGGAGGGCCAAGATGGGGCCAAATCAAAGAGAACAGACTGTAAGTTACAGCAACTACAGACTTCACAGGAGATGCCAGCAGAATTCCCAGGAATGGGGGCAGACAGCTACTCTCAGCTGATGCTGGATAACACACATCCATATCAGTTACAGCCTTCTCCCCTCCATACCATAAGTACACAGCCAAGTTCTCACATATCCAAAAGTCATTCTGGGGGGAGAAAGGAAACTCTAGAAGACCGAATGTTTATCTAAAGAGATTATCTAATTCACCCTTGATAGGGAATGGAATTGTCAACAGAAAAAACAGCCTGAAAGAAGATTGTTGGAATTGGAAGAGCCCAAGATATCATTAATTGGGAAAAGCCAAGATTTTCCATTCCCCAGAGTCTATAAAGATGCTCGGTTAGCCACTGAAAATAATTAATCTTGGGGGGTGGGGGTAGAAGGGAGCTTTCATGACTCTCCTGTTTTTCTTTTAATGTAGCCACGAAATGTAGCTCACATTAAAAATAGATGTGGAAAAATGTTTGTAAAATGTTCATATACTTCCATTCCCCAGAGTCTATAAAGATGCTCGGTTAGCCACTGAAAATAATTAATCTTGGGGGTGGGGGTAGAAGGGAGCTTTCATGACTCTCCTGTTTTTCTTTTAACGTAGCCACGAAATGTAGCTCACATTAAAAATAGATGTGGAAAAATGTTTGTAAAAGTGCATGTATATGAATAAAGCAGAATATTTCAGTGCTTTGTACTTCTGAAATTTCAGTAACGGGAAGGAGTGCATGATCTGTCCATGGGGACAGATTCTCTGGAGATGCGTTTCAATTCTAAATATCAAGGTACAGAGCAATGAGAAGATGCTTCAGTTTCTTTCTGCAAAACTACTTTCCTACTGACATTGTCAAATTGTTATGTGTGACGATATACTCTGACTGGAAGGCTAATTGATTAGCAGTTTTTACCAAGTTTACTGAAAAGAACAGAGCTTTAATTTCACTTGACAGATTATTAAATTGGGTTTTTATACTATTTGGTTAGTTCAAGCCAATTATTCTTTTGAGTCATAAATATACAACTGCCACATAATATATCTTTTAAGCAATAAAGTCCCAAGACTTAAAAAAAAATTGGAACTAGATTGTCCCAGTGAATAAACTACACAGCAGTAGCTGCCAAGGGCAGTTTTTGGAAGCCATATTAACTGTTTCAGGCCACTAGGATTCCATTCCTAGGGCCTGCTCTTTGAATTGTATTTCTAATGATGATGGTTTGTCACTTAGAAATTCATTCATACTTTCTCCCAGAGCTCCCCCTTGTGACTTGTGACCAGTGTTGAGGCAGTGGTTGTAATAATGAAAATGCATACTCTCGGGGAGGCCTTGAGATTCCCCCAGTTTCTATCAGGGGACCTTACTTAATTTTCATAATCATCTGCTATTTTCTACTTATGCGTTTCTTTACTGGATTATTGTCAGTTTTCCCTCATTAGAAAATAAGTGTTATGAAAACAGAGACCTCATTGTCTTGCTTACCCCAGTAACCTGTTTTAGAATAGCACTTGGTCCTTAATGGGAACCCAATAAACATTTATGTAATGAGTATACTTGTGAATGTTGATTATGGAGCTATTTTTCTTTATAAGAAGTTAGTGAAGGAAGATCAAATCTGTGATTTTTTTAACTACAGATAGTATCTTATTCTTAGTCATTATTTATCAGCTGCACTAACTACGCAACTATCAATGCAAAAGATGATTCCCAGAAATTATTAAATAGAATACCTAAAATAAACTCATTTGTATAGCAAAGGTATGTAGATTACTATTAAAGAGTAATTTATTTAGTACTTCTCAACATATCTTCTAGTCTGGTTCAAATGAGACTATAATTCAGATTTTCAATTTTTCACCCATTAAATTCAAGTTATATTTCATATCTTCTGGTTATTTAGAGTGTTGTATATTATTTTATGTCTTTGGTTTTTAATAAAGCCCATGAGTTTTAACAATATTAAAATCTCAATATATTCTTTTAAGCTTATCTATAAAATATTTTAAAATATCAAACTTAGTCATCATTTAGTAATTGAAAGTTTTAGGCTACCTTTTAATTATGTGCTTACTTATGAAAGTATGCTACTAACCAATATCTTTACTGTTTAAAGAAAGGTAATTTTTCTTCTCCTTTAGCTTGAGAAGTCAGACCTAATAAAAATGAATGTCACCCTAAATATTAATTTAGAGCCCAGAATCTGTGAGTTTTAAACTTAGAAATTAGTATTTTCCAAACCCTACCATTAGAAATGATTGAATTAGAAACACACAAGCAAGAAACCTTTTCAGAAGCCTTTTCCTTTTCCTCCCCTATACACCTATAGGATTTAAAATTTTGTTTTGCTTCCTCTTTTCTCTCTTTTAATAGAATGAATGTGAATGAGTATGAATAGGTACCAGATAAGTTCTGAAATTCCCCCCCAATTTTAGTAAAAACATATTCATGCATAAATTATTATTAATGTTGGTTTGAGAGTTTTCAATAGGGAGGTTCGTTTACAGTTCTTGTCTTTCTGAATAATAACCATCACATAAGTTCCCCCATTTTAAGAATGGATCACAGTTTGGGGAAATGAATAAATCAAAATCCAACTGATTTGGTTATAGATCAAAACCAGTAATCACTGTAAGAATAATTAAAATAGTGACACAATTCAAACTGTAATGGCATCTGGTCTGTAAAGAGAAGGAAAGAGCCTCCGTTATAGTCTTTACTCGTCCTCATGGCTGCGGTGTTCTCTGACTTCATCCTTATTGGTCATTCTTCTCAAGATCAGAAATAAGAATATTTTCTTCTAAATGTACTGCACTAAAGTTGGTCGTAGAATAGTAAGGATTCCCCAACCTTGCCAGTCTCCTGAAGAAGCTACTGTTCTGCTTGTACACATAGAAGGAAAGTGTGAAAGTGGCCAGAATTACTATCAGTGTCAGTGCCACTGCAAGAGGAACGATGCTGTGACTTGGTCCTGAAAGACAAAAAAAAAGAACACTTCAATGACCATGACGTCATTATGGATACTGTCACATAGTTGCTTTCTATTTTATTATTTCTAAGAAAAATCAATATGTTTTCTATTGTTCCAAGCCTACCTTTCACTGGATGCTCCTTTACAGTGTGAATATCTAAAATCAAATACAAAGAAAATTGAAATGAAGTTTTTCTTTTAATTCAGCAAAGTTATATCATTATTTATAGCAGTGATCAGCAAATGATGGCCTGTTGATCAAATCTGGTCGCCTTTTTTTATAGATAGTTTTATTGGAACTCAACCATACTCATTTGTTTATGTATTGTCGACAGCTGCTTTCGTGCTACAATGGCAGCGTGACAGAGACCATATGGCCCCCAAATCCTAAAATATTTACTATCTGGCCCTTTACTGATTCACAGTAATCATCATTATTAGTGTCATGAACACAAACACACTAACACACTGCCATTTTTTAAAAAAATTATACTTTTTTTTATTGAATCAAAATCTATTATACATATTTTGGGGGTTGAACATTGAGATATGTTGATTAAATCAATATTACTAGCATATATATTGTTACAAACCGTAATTATTCTTTATGCCCCTTGTCCAACCTCTTCCCTTCCCCCATTGCATCCCCCTGCCCCCTCTAATTGCCCTAGATTTCTTCTCTCCTTCTGAAAGAATAATGGTTACTCTGTTAACTTGTTGCCTAGATGATCTGTCCAATGCTGAGAGATGTGATCAGGTCCCCCAATATTATCATAGAGCAGATGCTTCTTCTGTCACTCTGAAATGAATTTTGTGGAAAGAGGCATCCTCTTCTTTTCTTTGTCTCTGCTGGTGACTCTTCTTGTGTGAATGCACTCCAGTGGTTGGCAGACCATCTGCTTGGTGACAGTGGCATCTAGCCACTTTTGCAGCAGCCGTGGTTATTGTGGTGACTGTGGTGGGCCACTCACGTGGAGGTGCTGTTTTTGGCATGCTCCTTGGCACTGGCAGTATGCCTGGTTGTGGGGTGTGTTTGGTCCCCTTCTCCATGCCTCTGGTCCCTGGGCAGTCCACAAGGCGCTGGCGCCATGTGCCTGGTTGTGGGAGAGGGGTCCATTCCCCTTCTCCATGACCCGGGTCCCTGGGTGGGACCCAAGGTACTGGCTCAGTGTGCCTGGTTGTGGGAGAGGGATCCAGTCCCCTTCTCCATGATCCGGGTCCCTAGGCAGGCCCCAAGGTACTGTCACAGTGTGCCTGGTTGTGGGAGGAGGATCAGGTCCCCTTCTCCATTCCTTGGGTACCCAGGTGAGCCCCAAGGTGCTGGCGTTTTGTGCCTGGTGTGGGAGGAGGGTCCAGTCCCCTTCTGCATGCCTCTGGGTCGGATGGGCCCCGAGGTGCTGGCATGGTGTCCTTGGTTGTGGGACAGAGGTCCAGTCCCCTTCTCCTAGCCTTGGGTCCCTGGGTGGGCCCCGAGGTACTGGCATTTTGTACCTGGTTGTGGGAGGGTGGTCTGTTCCCCTTCTCCATGCCCCGGGACCGTGGGCAGGCCCCAAAGTGCTGGCTTGGTGTGTCTGGTTGTGGGAGAGAGGTCCAGTCTCCTTCTCCACGCCTCAGGTCCCTGGGCAGGCCCTGAAGCACTGGTGCAGTGTGCCCGGTTGTGGGAGAGAGGTCCAGTCCCAGACTCCATACCTCGGGTCCCTGGGTGGGCCACAAGGTGCTGGCTCAGTGTGCCTGGTGGTGGGAGGGAGGCCTGTTCCACTTCTCCTTGCCTTGGGTCCCTGGGCAGGCCTTGAGGTGCTGTACATTGCCATTTTTTTTTAAGCTAAAGAATGTCAATTCAGTCTCAGCACTGTGCTGCAATAAAAATATGAGTGAAATACAGTTCCCGCATGAAAGGAACTCACAGTTTTGTTGTGATCTGATGTGGAGTTTGTCCAGCGATGATAACATGACTGCCTTTATGCAAAGATTTTAAAATCAGTGTGTTCTCAGCTTTGCAGTCTCAAGAGTCTTGGGAAAGGAATTATAGCTCCTCCATTCAAAAAGCTAGAGCGTTCCTGTTTTAGGACTTTCTACTGCAATATAGCTCTTTCAAGTAGACTCTATCTCGGGGGCCGGCCCGGTGGCGCATTGCTACAGTGCGCCGCTTGGGAGCGCGGCGGCACTCCCACTGAGGGTTCGGATCCCACATACAGACCGGTTCCCGCTCACTGGCTGAGTGAGGGGCGGGCGCAGCACCGAGGGTTGCAATCCCGTTGCCGGTCCCGGTCCGGTACGGGCGCGACACTGAGGGTTGTGGTCCGTTGCCGGACAAGAAAAAAGACAAAAAAAAAAGGAAAAAAAAAAATTTGAACTCTGTTATTTTTGATCTAGGTAAAGATCCAGAGAAAGATGTAGAGAATGACCCAGAGGAAAATGAGTGAATGGATTTGCGAATGGAGGAAGTGCCTTGGTGCTCTACTTACACTCATTCACTCTGGTACACTTAAATGAAATATCAATCTTGTTACCAATCGCAAAACAACATTAAAAAAAACAACTTGTTTTCGTAATTTAAAAATAATGTCATATAACTTTGCATTAAACTATTAAAAACATGCATTATTTGTGTGTGGATAAAAATATTTTAAAAAGAAAGACTGTTAGAAGAGTATTCTCAAGATAGAGGCAGTCGGGGGTAGCGAAGGAACACTTAGAAAATTTGGAGGGCAGTCCTTGATGTAGCCTCAGTGTGGACATGCACTTTGCTCATGTGCAAAATGGAAATGTTTTAACTGTTTCAGAACCATGGAAAGTTGTTGGGAATGATGCAAGACGTGTCATGTATTATAGGAAACTTCAGAGTCCTGTTTCCAATTTGTTCTTGATAGTTAAATGCTAGTGATAACTTGGCATACTATTTATTAGGCTTGGGCATGTTTTCTACACAGACTTTATACTCACTCTATTGGGGTTTTCAACATTGGTGCCCACACCTACAGTTTTTCTCTTTCCTTCCCAGTGTCTAATCAGTTCCAAGGTCTGATAATTCCCTCTTCCTGTTTCTCTCCTTCTCTTTTGTTCCTAGTTCTATTACTCAAATTACAGATGCTGCTCTTTATACCCAGATGAGTGCCACCCCACTGTAGGTGTCCACAGAGCACACCAGGGTCCCTGTTTCCTTCACCATGAATTCCAGTGCTTTAGCCTGACGCTTTTTGTGAATGGATCCTACATTACTGTCCATTTATTCCCATCACCCCCTAACACGAGTCCTTTGCTCCAGGATAAGCTCATTCTCAATTGCTGCTTTTCATGCAAAATGCCTTTCCGCTTCTGTTCCACCTCCTAAAATTCTCTTCATACTTTGAGGTCGCAAAGCCTCATCTCTCTGAAGCCTTCTCTAGTAGCACAGGCTTCCCCCTCCTTCTTATAATACTGGCTTCTAGAGACTGTTGTGATTATTAAACACATTTCCACTGTCAATGATCCTCCTGAATATTCTACCTTAGAAATCTCTGCTATTGTTTGCACCTGACTAGAATTTTCTGGCTTAGAGTTCTAAAAATTTTTTATCAGTAAAAACTAAATATGTTACTCAGGATGAAGTTAAAATATGACTTTTATGACATGTTATACTTACAAGAGAGAATACTTGTCTACAACAAACATATCTAGGCCTATATTATATTTCCAGAGCCAGAGATAAATCTCAAAAATTATGAGTAGCAGTTACCAGAATGAAAGTTGCTGGTTTACATTCTTAGTTCTCTTTGCTTAAGGTAAATTCCTTTTTCCCATTAGGTTAACAGCCAGAGTGACACAAGAATGTCATAAAGTCTTTGAGTTGATCTGTGAGTTTTTTCTTCATATTGGAGAAAGAAGGAGCTAAAATGTTTGCTGTTTTGTTTGACAGATGATAATGTCAGAATCTATCTGAATATTCTCTAAATACTTGGGTTTTAAAACATTTGAGTGCTAAAGAGGTGGGTCAACATTAGTCAGGGTACAATCATAATGAAGAATTACTCTCTGACTTTACCCACCTGTCTCCATTTTACATACAAATCCCTTTTTTTCTTGACATGGGGACAGCTGCCACACTCCTTCAGGGATCCTCAGGGCAACACACTGGTGGGGCTTGAGGTGGCCCATGTCTGGCTCCCGAATGCCCCAGTTTGACTGGTCTGCAGGAGTTCCATCAAACCACCTTATGGTTTCACCTGCGGAAAAATTGCTGATTTATTGTGAATTATGCACATGGTTAGCAAACATACCAAGATTTGAATGAACCATAAAAAGCAGCCCCTACATGTAATGAGACTGTCTCCTTATCTGATGCATTCAACTCAGTAAGTACAGTCATGAACTCAACATCAAAAGGTAGGTATTAATAAGTTGCCTTGGGGACAACTCTATTTTAGATATATTTTTCTAATTTGGTTCATTTACGATATCATTTTTCTTAATGTAACTGTGAATTTTGAAATATTCCATATCATTTATAATCAATTTAAAGAAATCATTTTCTTTAGAAAAGAAAAATCTTCTGCAGTCCTAACATCTATATCATTACAAAACAACACACTTTCTAAAAGAATTTTACACTGTACCAATGGGGAAGGGGCTGTGCAAGAGTCCATTCCGTGTGTAGGTGAAGGGGGGTGCACTGTCTGAAAATAATTTAAAACTAACAATAACACTAACTAAAAGTTGGTCTGCTTTTATTATTACTATCTGCTAGAAATTCTAAACAATGACAGTGATTAAACTACTCCTCACAAGGGTAGGCTCACCGCCCACTTTGGTATACCACTGTAACAAGTTCTCCATACCAATTAAAATAATTTTCTTTACAAGTACCTTGCAATAACCATCAAGTGTATAAAGCAAAGAATACCATGTTTCCATTTTATTACAAACTCTGGTTTTTATGAACAGCAAATAAGAATTCTAAGAGCACAATTTATCACTGAAACATTTCCATAATTCTATTGTGCTTTTATAACATTTAGGAACCTGGGGCATTTCTAGGTAAATATGGTTTTGGTAGCTACATGAGCAGGTCTGTGGACACAAATCCAGCCAAGCATCTTCACAATAAGTATAAAGATACACTTGTTCTTTGTTTTATTTTTGGTATTCTGGGTTTATTTCAAAGGACAAGAGGGTATAGAAAAGGGTAGCAGTGCTGTTTTTGGAAGAAATGGCTTTAGGATTCATGCTATTTTTTCACAGCAAATGTATCCAAGGAGAGTTTTCTGGCTCACAGATGCCAATATCATCAGCCTTAACAACTGTGTATTTATTTATGCCCAATCCTCTTCTCAACCCAAATCACTTACTGTTGCTATCAAATTGAGCATTCAACCAAACCATCTGGACAGAAGAACCAAAGGCAGAAAGCTCTTCTAGGAGAAATGAATTTTCAGCCTCATCCTTGATTGTTAAAAGATTAGATCCTATAAAAAAGATAAGAAGCAAATGAACTAGTATTTGTGTTTACACATAAATATAATTTTAAAAATGTCTCATACCACTGTTTGTAAAGCTCAGGATTTGCAAAGTAAAAATGTCCATTGTAAATAAGTGATTTTTGATTAAAAATTTTAGAGTAACACCACACTTATTAAAAAATACAAGCTTGCACTTAAAAAGTTAAAGCATAGAATATTAATTTTAGGAAACATTAAAATTCGTAATGCAAATGCATTCAAAAGGAGCACTTTCTTGAGAAAGTGCAGTATGCTATCACAAGTAAGACATCACCTTGGGTTTTCAAATTCTGCACTGGACATTGAGTTTCATATATTACCTGTCCCCCAAATAAGCAAATTCAGTAGTATTTTTTAAAATAGTTTTTGTTGCTCCTAAAGTTACTAAATAATCAGATAAATGAAGAAAACCATATTGTTTACCGAAATGTCAAGAAGGAACACATAAAAGCATTTTACCATCACAAAAGAATTACCTTCCTTTTTGCAAAATTCATGAGCAGCCTCAAAACTTGTACTGTCTAGGACTGTAGAAAAACTGTAGCAATTATTTTTAAATTTTATCCAGGGAATGGATGTCTCTGAGCACAGCTCTGAGTGTTCAAATGGTTTTGTTTCTATAAAGAAAAACCGGTTATGATTTCAGAGTGGTTACTGGGTATATTTACTGAGATAAATATTACATTACATTCTATGAGAGACCAAAATAAATATATGGGGCAAGATTTTCACAGTGATACCCTGAAAGATTTGGTTTAATGTAAATGATTGCAAAACGAGGACCAGTTTACAGCATTTCTGGCAGAAATAATCTTTACCTAAACATAACAGGTATAATAATGTATAGCTTCACAGGCTTAGTTTGTGTGCTGCCTGGGTGAGGATGACTGTCTTTCATGTTTACGATTAGTATCCTAAAGGCTGGAACAACGGGCGGATGTGATTCATAGAAATAGCGACAGCTGAACGACACTAACAAAAGGGATTCCCAAGTGTACAAAATGTGTTCCATGCAGTGCTGAGTATCACAAATTTTAAAAGTTATTACCCGCTAATAAACCTAGGAGAGAAAATAATACATCCAGGTAGGTATCGTAACATACCATAATGTAAAATGAATAAGGGAAATTCGAGGGGGACTTTACTTCAGAGAGCAAGCATGAGAGTGGGACACATCCATGCTGAGATCCTGGCTCTGCCCCTTACCAGCTGTGTGGCCATGGGCACGTTACCCTGTAGTTTGGTTGCTTTATCTATAAAAGGGAGCTAACAACAATATCTTTCCTATAAGTTGATAAGTTTACATGAGTTACTGCCCAACACTCCCTATACCCTCAATAAAAGCATTGTTGTCAAAAAGGGAAGGACAGATTTTATGGTGTTCTAGAAGCAGAATTGTTTTCCAATATATAAATATATATATAGGGCTATCATGTACACTTAGTTCTGAATTGTTTTGATCTAAGGTTACGTAATGTGTATGCTGCTTGAATATAGTACCCAGAATGTAAGCAAATACATGTGCTTTTACTAAATGAGAGATTTAAAAGGAGATCAGCTAGTGTCAGGGAACTCTCTTTATGCACAGCACAGCAATAAAGGGAGAGTGGCCCTGGTGTAATGGGATAAACATCACATCAGAGAGTGAAGAAACTCAGCTTCTACTCCTGGTACTGTTGACAGACAGCTGTGAGTTCCTCAGGAAACTATTTAATGATCTGACTTTAAGTTTTACCATTATTAAAGGGCTTGGGCCAAGTGAACATTAAGTATAAATGAGGTATTAGGCAAAGTGCAGAAAAGACATACAATCCAAACAGTGTCAGCTATCATCATCATCATCATCATAGCTCTAGAATCCTTAGTCTTTGATTTAAATATAAATCCTCAGTCAAGGTCCTCTGCACACACTCTTTTTTTGTTTGTTTGTTTTTTTGTCCTTTTTGAGACCGGCCGCACCGCGCTCAGCCAGTGAGTGCACCGGCCATCCGTATATAGGATCCGAACCCGCGGCGGGAGCGCTGGCCCCAGCGCCGCACTCTCCCGAGTGCGCCACGGGCTCGGCCCCTCTGCACACACTCTTAACACACGTTTCTAGTCTGATTTCCCACCTTCCCCTAACCCCTAAACTGTGAGGCAGGTGACTCTCAGCACCAGCCTTGCCTTACACATGCCCAGTCCTGTCTTCTTTCTGTGGCTTTGTCCAAGCTTTTCTCCTCAGAATGCCTCTCCATGTCCTATCATTGCCCATTTACATCCTACTAGTCTGTTAAGGCTCCTCTTCACTGTCATGTCCTTCAAAAATTCTTTCTACTTTTCTCCAAATGGATGATGCATCCATTTTCTCGCCGACCCCTACCACGTTTGCTACCTCTCTGACATCATTTGGTGGCCCTGCTTGGTAAAATTATTTGTCTTTACATCACCCACCAGACCAGAGGCTCCTTGAGGCCAGAGGCTTCCTAATGCTCGTCCTCATATCCCCTGCTTAGCATAGTGCCTGGATACAGTAGGTGCACGGGATGTATTTCTTGAGTGGAGTAGAAATGAACCTACCAGTGGGCACATGACAAATGGCGCCTTGCAGAAATGACTCACAGTCGGTGCTATGCCAGCGTCCACTGGTGTCGGCAAAAACACAGTCACCGAGGAAGGATGACTCCTCATCTTTCCAAAAAGTGAAAGAGGATTTGGTGCCATCTGACCAGTCAAAATTAAGACCATTCTATGGAGGGAAAATGAGTCAGCATTTCCTTGCCAAGACTTCTAGTGGCGTCACCCAATGCTCCCTGAGCATCCCACACCTCCCACTTGATTTATATTCCACACATTTTTTCAGAGTTAGGACAGCTTGTGAGTACAGCCTGACACAAAGCAATATCTGCCACAAACCATATCTTTATTGGTTTTTAGGAATTCTTGGCTCCCCGCCACCATAATCTCCTGGTAAGTAGAACTAGGGGTTGGGACAGAATAGAATTTACTTTTCATTACTTTGAGTATGTAATACTTTTATTTAAGGATAAAACTAAAAGCCTGGCTGGTTAGCTTAGTTGGTTAGAACATGGTGCTAATAACAAAAAGACCCAGGGTTTGATCAGTGTATTAGCCAGCAAAAAAAAAAAAAAAAGAACAGAAAAAAAAGAAAAGAAAAAATCTAAAAGATAAATCTTATTCTTCAAACCACATCCTTGCAAAGAAAAAAATGTGTTAAATTTCAAGGAGTACTGAATTAATTAATAATCAAATTTCTAGGCAGGAACAATGATTCATTTCTGGGGAGGCGATTCCTTAAATCCAATAAATTACCCAAATGCAGTGCTTGAGTTTAAGATGTGTTCCAGTACACACATGAGACAGGATCTAGGAGTAGGGGTACTTGGAAATTTTCAGAGAACCTTTGACGGGCATTGATTAATTAGGCAAGTGGACATTTACCCTAAAAAGGTGTACACCCTTATTTTGTAGTCATAGGCTGCTCATAAGGTTGGTCAGTAGTCATAGTATAAACCAGTTATTTATATGTTACACTTACTATTATTTCTGAGAAAAGTTTTTCTGTTCTAATTTCAGCGGCTATATCACTAAGGAGGTAGATGTGAAACTTAATTACGCAAGAATATTCCAAGGGATTTAGGACACCTACATCTGTGGTGAACAGTCCAATCCAGTGAGCGTGTCCAAGCCGGCTGAGGATAACAGTGAGGAAGGACTGCTGATACTGGTCTGTAATGCTGACCAGTTCTGCTCCATGCTTCAGGCAGATTTTTATTGCTGTATACCAATTCATGTTGGCATTAATTATTTTGTAAGTTCTGTTTCCATATTCTAAGATATTGGGGATTGGATACATATCAGATGTATTTACATCGTGTCCAGAAGTATCTAGAACAAGAACAACAAAAATCATTTGTAGCATGGGATGAGAAAGGAGGAGGCAAAGCTTAGCATGGATCCCTGTCACCATGGTCCATATTGATCAGTTTTTCTTCCGAATTGACTATTTCAAAATGAGGACACTACTTGAAAGTGTAGGTAATGCCAAAGAATTAGAACACTTAGGAAATTTAATGAATGGGTTTTTTTAAAACATAAACAGATTGAGCCTTTTGTAGAAGATTTCTCATGTTTGATCATCCCTTGTCAAACTGAGGTCTTTTTGGTGGAACTGATGGTGATCTCTTTAGGTAGGTTTCATTTCACTAGCTACAAGGGGCCTAACACACTGTGCTGGCAGAACTTAACACTTATTAATAGAACATTGACACATATTATGAAGTCATATACTGCATTGCAAACCTAATTTTACAAGTGCATATTCTCAGACAAAACACTTGATTATACATTTGATATATGTATGATAGTCATTATCATGTTTAATGTTTACCTGTTTAAATTCTAAAATGAATTTTTTTTTCCTTTTTGTCTTTTTTTGTGTCCGGCAACGGATCGCAACCCTCAGTGTCGCGCCCGTACCGGGCCGGGACCAGCAACGGGATCGCAACCCTCAGTGTTGCTCCCACACCTCGCTCAGCCAGTGAGCGGGAACTGGTCTGTATGTGGGATCCGAACCCTTGGCGGGAGCGCCACCGCGCTCCCAAGCGGCGCACTATAGCAGTGCGCCACCGGGCCGGCCCCTAAAATGAATTTTTTAAAAATTAAGTTAATGCTTAGAAATACATACAGTTCTTATAAACAATTACTATTAATATGTCACCTGTCAGCAACAAGATTTACAAATTAAAAGGCAAGGTTTTCCCACACATGATCATTAGTGCTTGCATGTTCATGAGCAGCTATGATCATGTGAAAACTAAGTGCATGTTTTATAGACAGATATTTCCTCTTTAAAATGTGCATTTACCTTTTTGGTCTATATTATGTTATGTACTAGAATAGGCTAAATTTAGAAAACCTAAAACATACAAAAAGGTAAGAGTTTCTGCACTATCTGATCCAAAGTGACTTGAATTCCTCTCTGTGTACTGGCTTTATTACATTTAGGGTAGGAAAGGAGCATGGTGACGGGGGACAGGTCAGAAGACCTGGGACTTAATCCCATTCCTGGCCCTACTGGCTAAGAGATCTTGGGCAAATTAACCTTTCTAAGACCTCAAATTTCTGGTCTATAGGAGATTAACAGGATCTCCCTTGGAGGGTGTGGCTAGAATTCAATGAGATATCCACAAAGGGCACATACTGTCCTACTTGGGACATAGCAAGCACTCAATAAATGTTGCTTTTTGCTCCCCTCTCCTCCTCTGGTCACAGTCCCCCCAATAAAAATGGCAAAGTGGGAAAATGACTTTTATCTACAACTGTTACTCAATATAGCAGTAGTACATATTATAAAACCAAAGTGAAGTGAATCTATTTGCCAGCTAAATTGTGATGGATTGCACTTTTATCATCCACCGATTCTTTGCTAGACGTCTGTTTACTAGTCTATGGTTATTTATACAAAATCAATATAATACCAAAGTAGCTATTTAAAAATAACAATTAGCAAAATCAAAGTAACTAAAATTTTTTGTATATGTAACCCAAATACCAATTTGACTGTTTTTCCCCCACTGAGTTATAGATCCATATTTTTACATATATGAATTTCTTCCTGTGTAATTAATTCCATCAAGTTTTGAAACATAAGTGATTTTGAGCAACACAATTTTGCCACCTCCTTCCCCCAAAAAGAAGATCTATTGGAAACCAAATTCAAACTGGGAGTCTTGACTTTGTCTTTGTCTCTCTTTTTATTCAGATTTCTGTATTTTTTTTTTCCTTTTTGTCTTTTTTCGTGACCGGCAACGGATCGCAACCCTCAGTGTCGTGCCCGTACCAGACCAGAACCGGCAACGGGATCGCAACCCTCGGTGTTGCTCCCGCACCTTGCTCAGCCAGTGAGTGGCTGGTCTGTATGTGGGATCCGAACCCTCGGCGGGAGCACAGCCGCGCTCCCAAGCGGCGCACTGTAGCAGTGCGCCACCGGGCCGGCCCTCAGATTTCTGTATTTTTTTAGGCAGATAAGAGACTTTAAGCTCAAGGCCAATGTAAGCACGTATTTATCTGACAAATAAAGAAGAGGAGCAGAACTTGGGTATTCATGGTAGGCTACAAGAATCTGTGCAGTTGAATAAAACTTTTCAGAAATAATAATAATAATAATAATAATGAAAACCTCTATCATTTGTTCAACATGTGGTGGGAACTATGCTTAACATTATTTATACACAAAGCATGTGAGATAGTTATTACTTCATTTTACAGATGCAGATTCAAGGTTCATAGATGATAAGTAACTTGACTGAAGTTTATTTATGGAAGTAGGGTGGGAACGCATGTGGGGTGGGCACTCCAGTACCTATGCTCTCAATCACCACTATTCTATACTGTCTGCAAAAGAACATCTGCATTGTTTATCCTAAAAATAAAAAAGAGAGAAAGTGATCAGAGGGTAAATTTCAGGAAGAGACCAACATTAAGGAAATAGAATAGAATCATTGTATTTAACTGAAAGATCTTGAGTGTGTAACTTATTTTTCTACCTCTCAAGTTCTTCATCTCTAAAATGGGGAAACTTTTACTGAATTCAAAGAATTGTCTTGAGGATTTTGTGGCACAGTTTGTAAACCCAAGGGACAGTGCCAGGTATATCATAAGTGTGCAAGTACATGGTATATTGATATAATTTTTTCCCTACAAGGCTCTAATCTTCTCATGTTACTCTTGTTAGTACAGATCTAGTATCTCCTTTCAGTTCTTGACCTCTATTATGCTTACATGATAACTGAGAAACAGAAACGGAATTTCCCTGGAATGGTTTTTCTGGGTGGGTTCATTCTTAGTATTACTAAAGAATTCACATGTATGCAACACTAAGGAGTAAAATTCATATTGCAAATAAGCATATGTGAGTATATACTAGGCTGCTCAGAGTTCCACACTACTCCAGACATTAACAATGGCCTTCTAGGGTGGTGCAGTACAGGGATACCCAGCACTCAGTAAAAGCATGAAGTGGTGTTATTTTCATTTTTATTTCTCAGGGTCACTTATGGTGCATTCCTACTGCTCATTGACCCCAATGGCTATCTGTAATAGTATGACTTTGGTATTCTGCACCAGAAACCACTGTGGGTTCTTCCTTCAGATCTAGGAACACACTGCATAATATAGTTAGCCACAGAGAAGATTTTTAGGGTTCCAAGAAAGGAGTAAGAATGAGTTGGTTTATTTCCCTGATTCTTTTCCAGCATGTTCTCAGTGGCTTTCTTTTTTAATTGCCTAAACAGACACATAATCCCAGAACAAAGCACTAAAGCCATTCAATATGACCAAAATGGATGCATAAACTTGATCATCACTCAAGTGACCTCTGCAGTCCTTAGAACCCCACTAAAGGGCATAATCCTACAGTAGTAGAAATTAAATGACTGAATATATGTACAGCCAAAGAATAAGTGCCTGACACTGTTAGCTGTGAAACTGTTATCTCTACAGCTGTGTAAAACAAATATGGAAGAGAATGATCGACCATGGAAATGAAAGAAATAAAATAACAAATATTTCTTACCCTGAATTTTTTCACAAACAAACCCATAGCCTTCTTTTCCACAGTCTTCAAAATACCATTTTCCAGTGAAATGAAAATTAGGATTACTTGACAGCAATGCACAAAGAGAAACGTGTTTTTGAACTTCAGTGGTGTTATGACTTGGAATCTTTAAAAGAAAACATGTTATCAAAAATATGATAACCACATTATTATAACATTGAAATTATTATTAAGGAAATAATTTTTAAAATTAAAACACTATTATTCCTTTATTTGAATTTAATAAACCAGCTCATAAATCTTTCATAACCTACAAAATAAACAATTATTGTGATGAATAAAACAATTATATTTATGGAACACATGAAAATTATATAAAATTACATTATTAAAATTAATATCTTAATAACAAACTAATACAAATTTATACCTACAAAATATAGAAAGTGAAAAAGAAAACCTTTAGTAACAAGTCATGAACAGTATCCCTTGCTAAAATGATTTCTAAAAAATAAATCTTAAAACTTACATTTATTACATCAAATGGAGACCAGTTAGAATATGCCACAGGCTTTCCGTTTAGCCATTTTTCATAATTGCCATTTTGTAATCCTATCCACACATTAGTGGTCTGGCCAAAAAGATTCATAGTAATGAAAGCTGAAAAACAGGAATACATTATCTAATCTAATACTGTAGGAACCATTGGGTAATCATTGAATTCTGTTTATAGCTATGATTATATTTAACTGACAGCAAACCTTAATAATGGATCGATTGTAGGAATTTGTTACTTTGTCGTTAAGATAATACAGTTTCTTTCACTTTTGTTTCAGTTTAAATTGACAGAAATTAGCTGGATGTGGTTTCATCATATCATTAACAAAACAATTTCCAGTATTCACTCAATGCTTTTCTAAACAAAAGAGGATTTATCTACTATATTTAAACTAAAATATACCATTGCCTAAATATGAAATAAAAGTGTATAGGTAAATCTAAAGGTATCTAAAAAATCATACCATGCAATTATAATAGACGATACCTGAGATTATTTTAGCTACTTTGAAATACAGATCATAAATACGTCCTTATTCTATCCACTGTTATTGGTGAGACAAAAGACTCTAAAACTCAGCAGTTGATGAGCGATGCAGTATTACTAAGTTCTACAGATGTCATGACATAAAACCTTAGAGGTCAAACTGAAAGCTTATGTCATCAGCAATATAGTATTTTAAATGCTGGATATGTTAGTATTTGGGGGAATAATTTAATAAATACTTGAATAAAAATGGCTATTTTGGTCGGGTTGAACACGGAGTACTCTACCTTGCTCCACTTCACTTTCAATGGCGACCAGCGTCCCTCCTTCTTCAACACAGAAATCTCGAGCATGTGTCCAGTTCTTCCCATTGCTTGGGTTTTTGGGGATATTCACCAAAAGGCACTATCAAAAAATGTCAAAACAAAGTGTTCGTTTCCATATTTTTCTAAATGGATTGAAAATTTCCCAAAGACACTGAGGATCAGCCTGGAAAATTATTTTTTATTGGTTATGGATATTCATGAGATACAAAGCTGATTGTCACCCCTCGTCCCCATGATGTGGGAGCCAGATTCATACTGGCAGCATACCCATTACCACAAATTGCATTTGTACCCTGTGTCCCCGACCCAATTATCCCCAACCGCCCTCCCCCTTCCCCCCCCACTCCACTTTGTAGCCCATACAATGTTCTCTCTGCAAGTCTGGAAAATTCCTTATAATTTCCTTGGACAGAAAGAACTCATTTTCCTTATAACTGCTCCAAAGGTGTGAAAGTGAAACAAAGAGGAGCTGCTTTCAGGGTGAGTCAGCAACTTGCCTACATTTTCGTCAGGCAGGAACAGAAGCAAGGATGTGTTTTGTCATGTGGGATATCAAAACAACTCTTCTGCTCCATGAGAAATAGTATTCTCCTAAAAAGGAGCCAGCCTGATTGCTAAGTTTACAGCGGCAGATTTAATCTAAAAAAGAATTCTGGGGGTGGCAACAAGCAGCTTAGTTCAATTTTATTTACAAACACACTTCCTCACTTTAAGTGACAGAGAAATACTGAGGAATCAAACCACAGCAGGTATTCATGGAACACTTGGAGTCAACCATTTGGTCAGTAAGTCCTTAAGGAAGAACCAGAAAAGAAAAAGTGAGCCCAGTGGGAGGAGAAGCAAGAGCAGGACCATGGAAACCTAGGAAGGAGAAACCAAGGGGAAGGTCAGCCATCATTGCTAAATGGAACACAAAAAGAAAGGCTATGGGACTGGCAATGACAGCTGATTGCTACTCAAGAGACAACTGTGTCTGTATTGTGGCAGAGGTTTCTTTATAAGATGGGATAAGAAATGGAATGATACTTACTAGACAGGACAGTTGTGTTGAAGATAAGCTTTTTACCCCCCCTAAAACTCAATGAAATTTAAACATGTTTATAGGACCAGATGGAGTTAGGTGAGAGGAAAAGAAAGAAGAGAGAGGTTATAATGAATCAGGCAAAGTCAGAGAAGTCAGGAGAGGTTTTATGCAAATAATATTCCATCTAGAATTTGCTGGGTTTCCTCTCTCATGGTCAATTTTCTCATCAATGAACATAGACACCCTAGTCATTGTTAGGTGAGATCCCAAGATCTTGTCACTGAGAAAAACCCAGCTACAGAGTTCTACGTTGCTGTGGAAACCTACACGTGAGAGAGCATCCTTCCCCATCATTCTTTAATTTCTAAATTTGTCAGTTCCCCTCCCCTTCCCTACCATACACTCCTTAAAAGCAGAGAGACTAAGTCTTACTCCTCTTTGAACATCACTCCAGAGGAGGTCTCCAATAAGCATTAATGGAACAAAATAAAAGCCAATAGACCTGAAAATGATTGTCAAATGACATTCTGAGGCATTCTAGATTTAGCCCACTGGTTCTCAAACAGAGCATTTTGCCCCTTGGGATATTTTGACAATGTTTGGAGACATTTTTGGTTGTTGCAACTGGAGTGGGGGGAGAGGGTTGCTATTGGAATCCAGTGGGTGGAGACCAGGAATTCTGCCAAACATTCTACAATGCACAGATGAGGACAGTCCCCCAAACAAAAATTACCCAGCCCAAAATGTCAACAGTGCCAAGGTAGTCCTTTTCAAAACTCAGTGTGATCATATCACTCTTTAGTTTAAACCCTTAGGGGTTTTTCATTGCTCTTAGAATAAAAACTAGACCCTGATCTAGCCTGAAGTTGTTACCAACTAAGAAAGGAAATGCATTTCAATTCTTCTGGTCCCTTTTGCCTTGTTTGCTTCACAAAGAGACTGATTGGCTTTAAAGGAGTTTAATTTTATAACAACTATCCTTTTATCTATTTCTTTTCATTTTGCCTCTTTCCTCTAATTACAAATTCCAAAGAGTGGCACATACTGATTATTAGGAAGTCTTATCATTTAATGTGAATTCACCTCGTGTTCAGATAGTCACACTAATGAACCATTCATAAATACCAATGAACCTCATTGGTTCAGTTTGCTCAATAAATCTCTCCAGAAAAACCCGCCCCCCCACACCACTCCCCATGTTTGCCTCAGCTAAGATTTACTAGCTTGACTATGGAAGTGTGGCCTCCCATTACACGACTTCATTGTTTCTAAAAATATAACATATTTACTAGCACACTATGAAATAGTGTCATTAATAATTAAAGCAAAGCAGCAAGATGAAGTACAGCACACTTAATTTTAAATTGTTTATTTACTTACTGATTTGCAAAATGAGATCGAGTTTAATGCATCTCTGATTATTACTGTGAATTAAGGAGATCCTACTGTATTCCAAATGAGTTTTGAATATAAAATTCTTTTTTGTCTCAAAATCATTTCTGGAGCAACATTTGCAAATGGAATTCATGATCTGCCCTTTAAACTTGGTCCTTTCCCAGTGTTCCTACTGACTGAATGGCACAGTCAGCACGTGTCTATATAAACCTGAAATCTGAGAGGCATCTTCACCCTCCCACCCCATCACCTTTACAGACCTACCATTTGGACTTCCCATTTCTCAGAGAACCACCTGCCCCCTTCCCCACTGCCCCATGGGCTCTGCTACCTCCATCTTAGCCCAAGCTACTAACTTCCTGCGTAGACTGCTGCAATAGCTTCCTAACCACTCTCACCTTTCTCACCTTGCCTTTCTCTAGTATATCTTTGGCACTGCAGCTAGAATGATGCTTTTCAAAATCTGGTCCTGGTCATACCCCTTTAGTTTAAAACATTTCAGGGGTTTTCTATTGATCTTAGGATAAAAAATACCCTTGTCTACTTCTTTCATCTCTCTTTCCACCATTCTAGTTCTCTCTGCTTCCTCTAGGTCCCTAAAAGTCATATTCCCCCTCACCACAGGACCTTAGCACATGCTGTTCCCTTAGTTTCCATGTTCCCGCCTTTCTGACCACCCCAGTCAGGTCCTCCTGTCATACACTTTTACAGAACTATATAACTTTCCTTCATCACCATATGTTACACTTTAAAATGATACTATTTCCCTGATTGATCTAATGTTCATTCTCCCACTAGTCTGTAGGATCCAAAAGAGAAAAGATTGTGTTTTTCCTCACCATTGAATTCCCAATACCCAACATAGTTAAGAGAGTGAATAAAGTGCAAAGAATGTGAATAAATTCCAAAAAAAGAGGAGAGAATATTTTCAAGGAAGAACTATATTTTGTGCATAATATCAAATACAGGTATCAGCTAATTCCAAACTAGACAGTGTGAAGTAGACATCAGCACTCAATCCAGGTCCTGAATAAAATGTGTAAGTAGAAGTACAAGAGTTAATCTAACACACACACACACACACACACACACACACACACAATTTCTTCTTCCCACAGCCCTGTGGGGTCAAGTATCTTAGATGACTCACTCTTCCTGGGGTAGCCCCTGGTTGAGCCTCTTTTATGTTGTCAAACACAGAGAAAATTACTTATGAGACATTAGAAAAGATGCTTAACTTCTGAGTCTCTCAGTTTTTAAAACTCTAAAAGGTGGTTAATTTGTCAACCAACTAGAATTTTTTTCTTAGATATAACCAATAAAAATTAGTCCTAGAAAGTTGACAGACAATAAGTAATGTTTAATGGGACATGATATATTGAAAGTCATTCAGAATAGTGAAGTGAGTAAGGTCTATCACAGTTATCACCCAATTTTCCTTCCGCAGCTTTGTTAGTTTGGGGGAACCATCCCCACTGGGCTCTCCACTCCTCTCAGCAACAATCCTCCTAGTACTAGCTTTTCTAATAATCTGACAAACCTACCTATTCCCAGGTGTAGGTGAGAGACGAAGCAATCTCAGAACTATCTCCCTTGACCACGTAGAGTGTTAAGGCAAAGGAGTGAAACACTCCAGTGGTGGAATTTTAGCTACTGATGTTCAGGGAAAGGCACTGTGGCTGGGGAGATGATCGTGGTGACGTGACACCACGCCTGGTAAACGGTCACCTACTCACGAAGCCTGCTATGATGACATTCTTAGTAATCGAACCCTCTGATTGAGTTGAAGACAGAGTTGTGGAACTATGACTGTTGGAGTAACTGGGCAAATACTGGCTGCACATTAGTATTCTTTTTTTTTTTTTTTCTTTTTGTCTTTTTTCATGACCGGCAACGGATCACAACCCTCAGTGTCGTGCCCGTACCGGACCGGGACTGGCCACGGGATCGCAACCCTCGGTGTTGCTCCCGCCCCTCGCTCAGCCAGTGAGCGGGAACCGGCCTGTATGTGGGATCCGAACCCTCGGCGGGAGCGCCACCACACTTCCCAAGCGGCGCACTATAGCAGTGCGCCACCGGGCCGGCCCTGCACATTAGTATTCTAATGGAGGAAGCTTTACAAAAATTACTGATGCCTGGATCCCCTGTAGATTGGTTAAATCAGAATCTTCAGGCTGTCACCTGCACCTTGACATTTTTAAAAAGCTCAACTGCTGATTCTAAATATTTGACTGGGGCTGAGAACTGCTAATCTAGCTGTGAATTATCAATAAATATTTTTTTATAACTCTAAGCTACATCAGAGTGTTTTCATCATGCTCCAGAGCTGGCCTCAGAAGGCCCCTCAACTCTCATGTATGTGTTTGTGCTCGACTCCATGCCCCCTTCTACCCCTTGCAAAGCAAGCATTCAGTTGCTCTTTTGCCCTGGTTTTGCTCCACCATCTGTGCCACTGAGGCCAGGTTTACACAGGTGGAAATATAGAATGGAGCTAGGCTGTGTGGATAAGAAAAGTTTCGGAGAGGAATAAATAGCAAAGATCTGAACGAAAAACAACTATGTGGGTTTCTAAGAATTATTTCTCTAATGCCAAAAAAATTGAGTTGTCATTAACTTCCTTAAAATATCCTTTTATATATGGAAGGAAGTATAAGTAACCAGAACAACTGTGCTCATGCTTTTACATTGCACAATATCTGTCCCGGAAACGTGATTCTGAGACAAGATACGCATTCCTTCGTGCCTGTTCCCTATAGACCACTCCAGGATGTGTCAGTTCTAACAGTTGTGAAAAACTAATTGACACATATAGGAATGAACTAAAAGTGGATCAACAACCTAAATATAAGAGCTAAAGCCATAAAACTCTTAGAAGAGGGGGTAAATCTTCATGACCCTGGTTTGGCAACGAATCCTTGGGTATGATATCAAAAGCATAAGCAACAAAAGAAAAAAACAGATAAACTGGGTTTCATCAAAATTAAAAACTTTTATACATCAAAGGACATTATCAAGAAAGTTAAAAGACAACCTGTGGATTGAGGGAAAATATTTGTAAACTGTAGATATGATAGGAGTTTAATATCCAAAATATATAAAGAATCCTATAACTCAACAATAAATAGCACAGCTAAAAAATGGACAAAGAGCATTATTCAGCCATTAAAAGGAAGGAAGTTTTGATATATGCTAAAACATGGGTGAACCTTGAAAACATCATGCTAAGTGAAATTAGACAAGGACAAATAAACACAAGGACAGATATTATATGAGTTCATTTATATGAAATATCAAGAACAGTCACATTAATAGAGATAGAATATAGATTAGAGGTTACCAGGGGCTGGATGGAGGGGGGATGGGGAGTTATTGCTTAATGGTCATAGAATTTCTCTTTGGGATGATGAGAAAATTTGGAAATAGAGATGATGGTCCTACAACATTGTGCATGTAATTAGTACCACTAAATTGTGCACTTAACAAAGGTAAAAATGGCAAATTTTATGTTGTATATTTACAACAATAAAAATGCTTTAAAAGAAGTAATTGTCAAAGGTTTTAATAGAAGACAGAAATACTCAAGGTCTTAATGAATATTAGCTACAAGTTTCTCATACTGAAATGTAAAAATCATTTACAACTGGTAGAAAGATTTTGTAGTTTGAGGAAACAGGAAGTAGAAAGTATCAACTATTAAATATAGTGTACCTTAATACTATAGTAAAGTTTTAGAGTACTATATATTATTCTAGAAAATATCTCACAGGCTGAATGTATCATGTGGCTAAGCTTGAGTGGTAATTTTTTCATTATTATTATTAAAGACTTAGTTTTTTTAGAGCAGTATTAGTTTCTCAGCAGGGTTAAGAGTCTGATAGTACAATGTCTGGTACAGACATTTCCCATATACCTCCTGCTTCCTGCCCCCAGGCATAGCCTCCCCCATTATCAACATTCCCCACCAGAGTGGTCCATTTGTTGCAAGTGATTTACCTACATTGACACATAATCATCATCCAAAGTTCATAGTTTACATTAGAGTTCACTCGTGGTGTTGGACATTCTTTGGGTTTGGACAAATGCATGATATGTATCCCACATTACAGTATCATACAGAGTATTTTCACTGCCCTAAGAATTCTCTGTGCTCTGCCTGTTCATCCCTCCCACCTCACAACCCTTGGCAACCACTGATCTTTTTGCTGTCTCCATAGTTCTGCCTTTTCCAGAATGTCATACAGTTGAAATCATACCGTATAGTAGCCTTTTTAGATTGTCTTCTTTCACTTAGCAGTATACACTTAGGTTTCCTCTTTGTCCTTTCATGGCTTGATAACTCAATTCTTTTTAGCACTGAATAATATTCCACTGTCTGGATGTGCCACAGTTGATTTACCAATTCATCTACTGAAGGATATCTTGGTTGCTTCCAAGTTTTGGCAATTATGAATAAAGGTATAAATATCCATGTGCAGGTTTTTATGTGGAGATAAGTTTTCTCCTCCTTTGGGTAAATACCAAGGAGTGTGACTGTTGAATCATATGGTAAGAGTATCTTTAGTTTTGTAAGAAACTGGCAAACTGTCTTCCACAGTGGCTGTACCATTTTGCATTCCCACCAGCAATGAGTGAGAGTTCCTGTTGCTCTACATCCTTGTCAGCATGTGGTGGTGTCAATGTCACAGATACTGGGCATTCTAATAGATTTGTAGTGGTATCTCATTGTTGTTTAAATCTGCATTTCCTGAGTGGCAATCCTTAACTTCTAATATGAAGTGTCAGGCATGGGAAAGGGGCAAGACCACCAGACAGACTCAGGGTCAGAAAACATGAGGTTAATTCTTGGCCTGACACTTATTTGCTGTGAAGTTTCAGAAAAGTCACACAATTTTATTAGCCTCAGTCTTCTTATATGTAAAAGGGGAAACTAATTCTGTATATTTTAAACATTCAGTAAAGTTAAGAAAGATATATGAAATCACCCAACAAAATCAGTTAGCTAAGAGAGGAAGCAACTCAAATGTTCATTGATGGATGAATGGATAAAGAAAACGTGGTATAAACATATAATGGGATGTTATTCAGCCTTAAAAGGAAACAAAATCCTGTCACATGCTACAATGTGGATGAGCCTTGAAAACATTACACTAAGTGAAATAAGCCAGTCGCAAAAGGACAAATACTGTATGATTCCATTTACATGAGGTATTCAAAGCAGTCAAATTCATAGAGACAGAAAATAGAATGGCAGTTGCCAGGGGCTGGAGGGGAGGCAGAACAGGGAGTTGTATAATGAGTATAAAGTTTCAGCTTTGCAAGATGAAAAGGGTCTGGAGATTAGCTGCACAACAATGTGAATGTACTTAACACTAGTGAACTGTACACTTAAAATGGTTATGATGGTAAATTCTATGTCACATGTATTTTACCACACAATTAAAAAATTTAAAAATTGGTGCCAAATATATAATAGATGATCAATAAATGTGTGTAAAATCCAAGTGACCTCATTTCACAAGTTAACAACAGAAGGAAGATTACAGAGAAGGAGAGCACGCCCTCCCAATAGAATTGAACACTTAGGTTGAAAATTGGCTGCCCATGATTAAACCACAACTTTGTATTAGCATGTGAAATTATGACACAGTTTGAGTTTTTTAATTCCCTAAGAGTTAAACAATTATAATTTGGGATGTATTTTAATTATTTCCACCTAAGGCCTAAAAAGTTATACTATAAAACATAAAGGAGTATGGGCCGGCCCGGTGGCGCACTGCTACAGTGCGCCGCTTGGGACAGCAGCGCTCCCGCCGAGGGTTCGGATCCCACATACAGACCGGCCGCTCACTGGCTGAGCGAGGTACGGGCACAACACTGAGGATTGCAATCCATTGCCGGTCACAAAAAAAGACAAAAAAAGGAAAAAAAAAAATAAAACATAAAGGAGTAAAGGAAAGTCTAGGCCTTAATCAAAGGCAGTCTCAGAAATAATAAATCACTTTTTTACAATATCCCCACTGGCAATTTTTTTTTCTTAGATTCAATTCCGAATGGAAGCACCAGCTTTATGAGACTCAAGATGACATTGTCCAAGCTAAATTATTAATCCATCCACTCACAAATGGGCAGAACTCGATGCTGGCTCCAGGAAGGGAAGACACAAGAGGAGAAGATGGAGTCAGGACCCTCGAGTTTACAGCTCATTTGGGAATAGGGCCTAGACACACTGTACATGTACACACACACATACACATGTACACATGTGTGTACATGTGGCAATCCTTAACTTCACATGCACACTTACACATGCACACACACATCACACACAATGAAACATTCGTACAGCACCATGAAGGACTGTGTCAGTTGTCTCACAACTGAGTATACAAATGGGGGTGGTGTCAGGCTGTTTTTGACAAAAACTTTTTGTTCCAAAAGGTTTGTTCCTAAATGGGAAACTTCTCAAATCTCTTGAATGTTATGGCAAAAAAATTCCAGGTCCTACAAGCAACTCATGGTTTTTAAAAGCCATCCACTTTTTGATTACTTTCTAAAATTACTGTCTACAAAACAGAAACAAAGGCAACTTTTTGAAAGGACGTTTACCTTATAATTAAAATACAGCCATCCTTTGGGACATCTTCCATGTTTTTTTGGTGTATCTTTCTCTATGACCCAAATCTGTTTTCGCTTACAAATACTAGGCATAGAAACTGAACACTCTTCAATACCCCAGAGTCCTGAAGATGAAAACAAGTTAGAAATGACTTAGAAACAATGGTGATTCTTCATAGGCACCCTCTATTGATCACTATTTTTATGACTTCTACGGTTTATCATAAATCATTTTTTTAAATCTAGAAACTGAACTAAATTTAACTACTTGATCATAGACTTCTCTAGTGACAACAGCTAACTGAGCAAGATACCAACTCAGTAATTCTAATTTAAGAATTTAAAAATTTTGCAAATGCAAAGGAAAAAATCTAAGTAAACAAATATTGCAACTGAAATCACAGAACTGATTAAAGTCCTGAGAATATTCTTATTGCAGGAGAATACTTCGTAGAGTAGTATTTCTCTTTTAAAATATTCAGCTTAATGTACAGAGAGGAAAAAAGATTCTAAAATAATAGATGATTATTTCTACTTTATAATTCTTTCAAAAATATAATAATTTAGAAAAATTAACTCAAGACCTTGTAAGAAAGTAGCATTTCTTAATACTGGCCCTTAAATTAAAAAGACTCACATATAGACATGCCCTTAGTAAGCTAAGGTATATCCTCAAGTACTTAGTCTCCTGAAAACTGGCCTTTTTTTTAAAATTTAGAAGAGCTATATTTTCAGAGTAAGGTTTATAGAATGCATTTCATTAGCATTCAAGTCGTAAATTCCAAAACAGGGCAGAATGCATGCAATTGCAAGGACAGGTTCAGTTTTTTAGTATCAAGAATACAAGCCAAAAAGATGCTGGCATTTTAAAAGAGGGGCTGGAAGGCTGTTTTCAATGCAAATTAGCTGATATTCTCCTAGACTCACAAAATAGCCCTTTTCTAGTAGGCTGTTGTGACACCTGCTGGCAAAAGCAAGCTGATTAACCACATGGTTTTTCCTTTCCTAACTCCCCACACCAAGGATTGACTTCTATGTTTACCCTCTCCTGACCTAGGGCACAGGTTAGTTATGACTCCGTTAGAGTAGGGGATGTCATTATTTTTTATTGGTTAGGAAGAGTGTGATGAGCACGAGTGGACAATCAACCCAAACAACACCGTACTGATGAAGGGAATTTAAAAACCCAGTCTTCAACTTAAATGTGCTTCTAAATCCAACTTACAAACAATTGCCATCCTGAGACAAGCAGCAATTAAAGCCAGGTATTTAAAAATAAAGTACTAGATTGAATCACAATTTTTATTGAATGGGAAAATAGAGGTAAATATCACAGAGGTTAAAGTTCTGGTCAATTATAAATCGGATACTAGATTTTTTAAAAAATGGGCCCATATTGAGATTGCATAGAGAACAGTATTTGTCAGGCATACTTTCTAAGTTTCAATAGGCCCATTTTTGGTTCTGTTTTGGTTTATGAGTAAGAGCTGAATCAGGTGTAAATTCTTTTCAAGAACATGAATACATGGATTAAACAGATGTAATGGCCATCCTTAAACCTTAAGAATGATGACATTAAACAGTCAACTGAAAAGAAAAATAACCAAACAGAATGTTTTCATTGAACTGATGCAATAAAAAGGAGACTTCAAGCCTCCTGAAAATAATCAGTTTGTATTATAAACCCAAAGATGAATAAATGAAATAACCTGTAACGGACGAAATGAAGCCACATCTCTGGCTCTGATTATTCACAAATCTTTCTTTTCCTTTGTCCCAGTTCTGGTATATTACTGGAGCTCCATCATTCCAGCTGCAGGAAAATTAAAAATTTTAAAATTTTCTCTCATTCTGCATGTTCAATCTCCAACTTTATTTTTACAGTTTTGGGGTATGGAATGAAGGTATAATATTTTATTAAATTTAAAAAACTCATATACAGCTTAGTGCCTATAGTTAAACAATGCTGTATTGTATACTTTAAAATTTTCATAGAGGGTAAATTTTATGTTAATTGTCCTTATTACAGAAATAAATAATAAATAAAGAGGGTGGGAGGAAGCTTTTGGAGGTATAGACATGTTTATGGCATAGATTGTGGCGATGGTTTCATGGGTATATACTTTAAAAAATATTCATGTCTTTGATTAGGGAAATAGAAATTTATAAGTTAAAGATAATGTTTGAAGGCTATTCAACAAATTGATTGTTAAGATCTAGTCCAATCATTCTTCAAATAAAACTTGTCAAACAAAATTAAATGCAAATTAATCTAGATTCATACAGAAATTCATCATTGGCTCCTTCCTGAAGTCCAATCCACCAATTTGCACCATACTTTGATAGCTATTAAAAGAAAAAAAAGGAAATGTCAGCATTTATTCTAGTTGTTTTCCTTTTTCACTATTAAGATTAATGGGGTTGCTGCTAATGGCTTTCTGTTCTTCAGTGTTTTACCCAATTATTTAAGAAAGAGTATGCTAAGGCCTAGCATCTTGAGAAAACCTGAAAGTCCATTATTCTAAAATATTCCCTCCTCATTATGAAAAGTTGGAATTAAACATTGAAAATAATTTAGGTTTCATACAACTTGAAAAGTAAATTTTCTGACTCTGTAAGAGAGATTTAAAAAACAATATTTTAAAGTAAAATAAAAGATGGATTCCTTTTGTGACTAAAAAATTAGTGGTTTATCCTCTCAGTGACTTATAGAAGTTCTTTGCATATGTCAATGTTTATTTGAAAAACAGTTTAAGATACAAAGACATCTGCAGCATAAAGATTTTGAATTTTTAGGTATTCGTCTGATTGTTAAGCTTTTAACAGTATTAGCACCCTCCCCATTCAAACAGAGAGACACAATACAGACAAAAGAATACCACAGAATTCCCAGTGTTCGATGTCTAGAAAATTATCCTTTATATATGTCATTAATTTACAGCATTATTAATCACTTGAACCTAAGTACAATAAAGTATATAATTTAAACAGCATGTGTATGCACGCGCGCGCGTGCACACACACACACACACACACACACACACACTCGCGTTAGAGCAGATGTAATACTGGACTTATGACCCAGGAAATTGAAGTTCCCTCTTTAACTATAAAGGAGGAAGAGGCAGTAAGGATTTCTCTAAGACCCTTAAATCAGTATACTTGTTAGTGTGTGTGCTATGTGTGTGTATGTGTCTTTTGAAATGTAACTTAATTTTTATATGCCAAACCCCTATTAATTTGAAGGCATTATGTATTTATATTTGCACTCTGATTTCTTCTGTCAAGGCTTGGGAATAAATTTTAAGATATTATTTTTCCATATGAATTTCGGGACATCATAGAACAGAACCTAATAGTGTTCTAACATTCTAATTTATAAACAAGTATTTTTACTCCTTAAACAGTGTGGCTGTCTGCCATATCAGCAATTTGAGACTAATGCAAGATGGAACAATTGTAATTTTAGATCCCTGAGGTGTTGTTTCAGGGACGTGTTCTTACATGCTGAATTTAGATTCCCATTGTCAGACTTTGGAATGGCTCCATTGAGACTGGCTGTGAACTCAGTGGGAGAACCACAACAATTTCATTCAATCTGAAGAGGGCTCATATGCAACAATAGTGGAAACCACGGCCTGACTGTTCACTGCCCCAATTAAGGACCTCTAAAGAGAAATTATAACTACTGCATCTTAAGTGGCATATTCATTACCACCTCAATTATGGCATGGTAATCTTCCACACGGCATATCATGACCTGTTGTGATATGGCACAGAACATCACAGGACAAGCTTGAAGATACCCAGATGGAAAAATCCAATGTGAAATATGGATGTTTTAGATATTAGTTGGGTATAAGGACACAACAATAGAAGCCTTATAATATGTGTTTGTATAAAGAAATGTGTTACAACCATGCATTTTATAACATCAGCTATGTGTTATACAGCCATTACAGTTAGCATCGTATGGGAAGAACACTTACCAGAAAGAAATGAAACACAGCAACAGTCAATATATTAATCTACTAAGCAATATAAGGAAAAACAACCTGTCATGTTTTAAAATGTTTCCATAAAAAATGCAAAACCAAGTTATTTTACAGGTTTACAAAAACAGATTTTGGAGGATTAATAGATTTGATATATATTTTTTAGAAGTATTTAGAAAAATTTTTTTTACATAATGGTGAATTGCCATTCCAAAAAGCAAATATTGCATAATGCAGTAAAAATTAGCCAAGGGGACTAATTGGCTGATAGTTCATGTCAAACAACACCTAAAATGCTTCTTTCCAATCTGATACCTTTTCCTGTGGGCCCCTGCTATAGACTGAATGTTTGTCGCTCCCCAACTTACATGTTGAAATCCTAACCCCCAAGGTGATTTATTAGGAGGTGGGGCCCTTGGGAGGTAGCTAGGTCATGAGGGTGGAGTCCTCATGAATGAGATTAGTGCCCTTATAAAAGGGACCCCTTGTCCCTTCCTCCATGCGAGGATATAGTGAGAAGACGGCTGTCTGTGAACCAGGAAGCAGGCCCTCACCAGACACAGAATCTGCCAGTGCCTGGATCTTGGACTTCCAGCCTCCAGAACAGTGAGAAATAAATTTCTGTTTTATAAGCCACACACTCTATGATACTCTGTTATAGCAGCCCCAAACAGACTATGACAGCCCCCTTGCCTGCCTCTTTCTCAGTCTCCACATCCTACACCCTGTAATAATTTTCTTTTGTAGCACAGTGGGGTATTAGATCAGTCAGCAGCTCACCCAGAACACTGACAGGGTGTTCTATATTAACATGGTCATAGGCTGGGTAACAATTTTGCCATATAGGGCACCTCAAGATTTGTCTGATTTGAGATCAGAGTCCTCTTCTACTAGATCATGGCACTGGTCACAACTTTTTAAACTACTAAACTCATGGGGTCTTTCTATTCCTTTCTATGGGAAGTATTAATTCTGCCATGCCACTGGCTTCTCAATTCCCAGAGATTAGGAGATGAATTAAGAGGAAAGGTGAAGATAGAAGACATACAGAGGTTCCCAGCAGAGCTAAGCTCTGTTGGAAAAAGCAAAGAAGCTCTTCACTATTGACATCTGAGACAGAGCTGGTAGCCATCTTTTGGGGAGAAATTTTATTTTATTTTTGGTTGTTGGCTGGTACAGGGATCTGAACTCATGACCTTGGCATTACCTAGGGAGGGATTTTAGAACTAGCATTTTAACATAATGAAGATATTGTGCTCTTATATGCACCAGGACTGCTGTTCTGCTGTCATAGGCTGTACCACATAGGGTTTTTAAATGATCTTGCAAGTCAGATGATCTGGGCACCTTTCCTAATTCTACCTATTAGCTGCAGTGTAACCAAGTTGCTTAACTTCTTTGGAGTCTCGGCTTCCTTATCTGTAAAATGTACTAATAATAGACTTCCCTCAGAGGGTTCTTGAAAACATTAAGTGGGATTAAATGTTTTTTTTGTTTTTTTTTTGTGACCGGTAAGGGGATCGGAACCCTTGGCTTGGTGTCGCCCGCACCGCGCACCGGCCATCCCTATATAGGATCCAAACCCACAGCGGGAGCGCTGCTACACTCCCAGCACTGCACTCTCCCGAGTGAGCCACGGGGTCTGCCCTGGCATTAAATGTTAGTATTTATTTTCCTCCATGCATTTATCCATTTACCTTTTTCTAATATATTATGTAATTCTATTTACATATATTGATTATGGTCTTTCTTCCCAGACTAGACTATAAACTCCATGAGGGCAGGAACTTTGGTCTGTTTTAATCACTGGTAGAACCCTAGTCCCTAGAAGAATAAATGTGTTGAATGAGCGAATGAACCTCACAAAACAATAAAACTCTGCTTACTCACAATTGTTGCTAATAAAGAATAAAGAGAAGTGAAATGATTGAGCATTTTAGTAAACCTGTATCTCCATTATTCTTTCTTAATCTCTATATCAGGAAAAAAAACAATTCTCAAAAATCTGTGGCTTTTACTGAAACTTAAATATATGAAGTCAAATTAAAAAAAAAAATTCCCCCCAAGGACAGAAGAATTTTTCATGCTGGACTGTATTCAAGTACCGCTTTTATTCTGCTGTGGATGAATTCTTGCTCATGTGCAGAATGAATTGTGAGAAGATCACTGTGCAGCCAGCCACAGACAAACTCAAAGGAGGACCATTCAGAAGCGTAGGTATGAAAAAGGTACTCTGCATCCTGATAGAAGAGCCAGGGCACATCTGAAAGAAAAATAAACAATGCAAATGATGCCAGAACTATTGAGAGATATAATGCAGACTTAAAAAGGTAGATATATATGAATACACACACATACGCATAAGCACACAAAGAGATAATTTGCTTATTTTCCTTGGTCTACCTCATATAAGAAAACTTCACTAATATTCAAAGGTCAGGGATAGACACATATTTTAAAATCATGTGTCATGAACATGGAACTAAGCTATATTAGTCTTCAATCATATTCAATAACTATTAATTTGATTGTTTATTATTAATTAATTTTTCTGAACAAATTAGTTCTAGATTGACACAGGAAAGAGAGGCTTGGTTGGAGGAATGTAATAATACAGTAATGGTATATAATAGCCTATATATGGTATATAATTAGAAATTCAAGAACTGCCTGGAAAGTTCTTACCATACTGGTACCAGGATGGAATCTTGGGTCTCACATCTGCAAAGTAAAAGCAAACCACCTTGACTGATCTTTCTTCACAGGTGCATTGTCTCTGAATTATGTCAGCTCTAAACACACTATTTTGTACTTCACCTTAAAAAAACCATTTAAAAAACAGGTACTTTGTTCTGTTTGGAATTTATGGTTAGTTCTCATACTTGAAGAGGAGGCTCCAGAGAGGCTTCTGATTAAAGAAGGTAGGACATGAACACTTGTTGAGGGCCTACTATGTGTCATGCACTGTGCTAGGTGCTTTCACTTACTCACTTTACAAATCATTCTGTTTGCTTGTAATGTCAGACTGAATTTGCACAATAAAATATTCCACAATATTAGCTGGTTACTCTCATTCAATGAACTAACTTGTCATATTACACTGGTGTCATCTTTTCCCATTTCCCTATGATACATTTTTTGCAAAAATAGTACAATTTGGTTCATAATGCAGGTTGCTGATATTGTGGTATGGGGAGCTTAAATTTTAGATCTCTGTAACTCTTCACTTGGGAAAGTGCTAGAGATTATTAGAAATCAAACACATAGTAAAGATCTTATGAATATCTGTACCTCTTGGAATTTTGCATATCCATTCGCGTTTGAAACCACAGTGCAATGGCAGCAATGTTTTGTTTGTCTTATATGTCGCACAGTTTCTTGTATCTTCTCCAAAATAAGTATTGTCTAAAAATGAAGAGACAACCTGCAGCAGATGAAGTTCATTATTCCTTAATGGTGATCCCCCACGAAAAATTTCAAAAGATCAAAAAAGGCATCCCCATACATAATCATTACAGACTTCTAGAGGAAGCTTCAGAAATGCCACATTTGTGAAGAATAAGCTAATTAATATGCAGCATTTTCTTCTTAAAGATGTTTTTTCTTAAAAAGAGGCACACTACTCTTTTCTCCAGAAGAAATAAATCAGATGCAAGCTTCGTTCTAAACTGTTTTCTAACTGGCAAGATTAGTCAAGCCCTGGGATACTGTGTAAACTTCTTAGAAGCTCAGGGACGTGCCAGAACTGGGTATTATCTGTGATGTCAGTTCTTCTGCATATATGCTAAGCTTTTAGTCTCTAATAACTAAATTATAAGCCACAGCTAGCTTTAATCGGGAAACTCTCCAATGCTTTCCATGAGTGACCATATAACTCACATAATTCACAAAACGGGGGTATAAAATAAAGTTCAACCTTCTCAACTATTTAATGAGTACCCGACAGAAAGGTGGGTGGGCCACAAATAAAATTGGGGTAAATATTTGGAAAAAAGAGGATGTTTGAAACCATTTGTACTCCTCAAACATGTGTCCCATCATGCAACAATTCATCTAATTTAAATATACATACATCCTCACATTCAGAGAATGACATGAGTTTGAATTCATTTTGTCCAATGGGGAGTAGAAAGAACTTAGTCCACTGCTTCATGGCCTTACCTCATTTATTCTGAACAAAAGTATCTATTCCTATCCTATTACTAGTGAGTTTGTTTTACTAAAACAAAATGAAGTGTTCTCAACCTCTATGAAAAACTATTTTTGTTTTTCAACTGCTATGTTGACTTTAACCACCCAACTGTGCCGTGTTGTGGCTGCCATTTATGGGGCGAGTTGACCCTGCTAAGCCTCTTCTGTTTTCTGAGCCTTCGTTTTTTCATCAGTAAAACAGGTGAGTGGGGCTGAGTGAGCTCTAAGATTTCTTCCTGCTCTCTGATCCTGATACTCTTTTCAAAGAAACAGTATTAAAGTGGAAATGTTATTATTATCATCATCATTATTTTTGAACCCACTAGAAGTATATACCTTTTTTTAAATAAATCCCTTTTGCCACAATTTTGGACACCATCTATGTAGTGGGCTTGTCTCCGTTGGTTTTTACTATTTCAAAGCTTGGCTGATGATATTTAGTCAAGTGGGAGATATTATAACATGGCTTTGGAGTTAGAAAACCTGTGTGCAGATCCTGACTCTCTTACGTATTATTTTATTTTTAATCCCCACTGCACTGAGTTATTGTATGAAAAGAGATCATGTAGAAGTGCATTCAGCTCAGTGAGGGTAACATCGTGATGATCACTGCAGGCTCTTACTAGTCTCCCATTTCCCAGGTGAAACTGAATAACTTGACTTTGCATGTGCCCTAGGATGGATCCCATTTCAACCTGGGATACTGCTTCATTTTTTCCCCTGTCATCCTGAGGAAAATGTGAGAATTCCTCACTGCACCTGAAAAAAATGCAACAGTGAGTTCTCACTCTCCTTTACGAGATATGCGAATACGAGGCTGATGAAAAGCAAGACTTTCGTTCCTTCTGGAACAACTTGATCTGGTCGAGACGATGGTATTTCTAAGGGTGACATTTCTGTCCTTTTAGAGTGAGATAAACTGAAAATAGTCTCCTTTTTCATTGCGACATGGGCAAGGATCCCATACGCACACAATCAGGGACTAAGCAGAAAGAGTAAGGTAAAGGAAGCCTGGCATTATTTTTAAAATAACTGCTTCCCTGCCAGAGAGACTCTTCACATGGAACATGGTCTGGGGGTAATTTTTGGAGATTTTGATTCCTTTTCAGGGCGAGATTCTACAGTGGCCTCAGAACAATGTGACTAGCAAAGGTTTCCCAGAACCTTGCCAAACTAATTCTGGTATCAAGGTCTCATGCAGTTTTGTCATGGGAGATAATTATTTCTAGGTTCTCTTGGTTGATTTACCAAGTGGTTCCAGGGCTACTTGTTTTGAATTCATCTCCCTTTCTCCAGTTTGGAAAGACTTACAGGAGTTCCATCAGACCACTCCCAAGATCCAGCATTCAGTGGGTTTCTTTTATTAAATCCAATCCAGAACTGCCTTTCTTCTGTCCTATGAAGGGAAGAAACAAAAGCTTTGCATTTCCCATCAAATTCACAACTTATGTTAAAGGTTCTAAAATTATTTTAAAATATTTATGTGTGCCAGAAACAGCTGATGCTACTGGCAGGATTGATCAAGTCAACAAATATTTACTGAACATTTTTTATGTGCAAAACCCTGTGCTATGAAATAGCTGAACGTAGATTTAGCCTCACATCCCATTTCTCTTGGTTTGTGTGGTGTGCTCACTAGTGATGTGCAGTTGGAGACAGTCAGCCCATACTGAGAACATGGGTTTCTCATCAAGAATTGCAATGCCAAGACCTGGAAGTGGATTGTGTAGCGTGAAAGTCACGCTGTGCTGCGGATGGTACTTCCAATCAAGATGGCAGAATAGACAGTCCCCCGTGTCACCCTCTCTCACAATCAACCAATTTACAACTATTAAAAAGCAACGAATGCCAAGCTGGGGCTTCTGGAGCTGAGGGGAAGAGGAGGAGAGACCTACAGAGTTCATGAAGGTGGGAGAAGCCATGATGAGAGAAAGGACCGCTCCGACAATTTCAGGCCCCAGCCACTTCAAGGCTGGGCCTGGTGAGTGCACGGAGCAAGAGTTGGCAAAAGCCGCAGCTGCGCCCTTTGTATGAAGTTGCTTGGAGGCTGCAGGGAAGAAGGTGGCCTCTGGGCCAGCAAGACCACTAACAGGGTTCCCGTGGACCCACATAGGAGCAAGGAGTCACAGACAATGGAAAAAAGGAGCCACTCAGAGGCCGGTGAGTCATCGTAAGGGACCAGAGCATGCCCCGTCCCATGGTAAGTGTTTGGAGTGCAAGTGGTGGGGGAGACGGGCAATGGGGGGAACACTGGGGCACAGCATGGACAGCTGATCTGCCCTCCAATCAGCACAGAACCACTCAGTTGAGACTGGTCAGGAATATTGACCTGCAGGAGTGCAGTTTGCTGAAAAGACTCAGGCTCACACCAGAGTTTCCATACAACCCAGGTGTACTGGACCTCACAAGACCCAAAAGTGCTTACAAGGTCAACAATTTTTTTTTTTTCCCTTTTTGTCTTTTTTCGTGTCTGGCAACGGATTGCAACCCTCAGTGTCGTGCCCGTACCGGACCGGGACCGGCAACGGGATCGCAACCCTCGGTGCCGCGCCCGCACCTCGCTCAGCCAGTGAGCGGGAACCGGTCTGTATGTGGGATCCGAACCCTCGACAGGAGCGCCACCACGCTCCCAAGCGGACTGGGAGCGCACTGCACTGTAGCAGTGCACCACCGGGCCGGCCCATTTTTTTTTTTTTTTACAAGGTCAACAATTTTTTTTTTTCCCTTTTTGTCTTTTTTCGTGTCTGGCAACGGATTGCAACCCTCAGTGTCGTGCCCGTACCGGACCGGGACCGGCAACGGGATCGCAACCCTCGGTGCCGCGCAATTAAAACCTAAACTGCACAGAAAGCCTTCCCCAGGGAATCAGCAGCAAAACAGCAATTTAGCTCAACCACGGGGCTCAAGTGCTGGTTCGCACAGGAAGTTCCCCCATTTTAGAAGTAAGCAAAGGATAACAAATTAGTTCCAGTGCAGAGTTTCAGTGGTGGGAATAGCAAATAATCCAGCACAGAACTCTAAGAAAAAACAAAAAAGCCACAGATCAGAGACAAAGTTCTGATATTAACCAGTAAAGGTCTAACAAAAACTGGTAAAGATCTAACCACAGAACACCTATAAAACCTAGAAGGACTGAAAGTCCCCCAGGCTCCCAAGGTGGGGTGGAGGGACGGCCAAGGGCCTCAGCCATGCCCCCCTGATGTCCACATCCAGCCCAGCAAGGACCAACAGGCCACCACTGGGAGCATCCCAGTTCCCCTGAACTGGGGTGGGGAGGCTGAGGGCCTCAGCCATGCCCCCCCAAAGTCTGTGTCCAGCCCAGCCATGACCAAGCTGCCGCTGGAAGCCCCTGGGCTTCCCTGCTGGAATGAGGGGGGTGCCATGGGCCTTGACCACACCTTTGCTCCCTCTTTCTACTCCTCCCACCTATCCTCTCCCCCTTCCCTGCTCCCCCTACCCTGCAATTGCTCCACAACATCTTAGAATGTAAAAAAAATAAAAAAATAAAAAATAATGGCAATGCCTTTCAATCAGGACAAGAATACATGAAAGCAAGGTGGTAAGAAATTTTGGAACATCTCTTCCCTAGAGGACTTTTTACTACTTTACTATACTATTTATATTACTTTACTGTGCTTTGATTTGTTGCTCTTTTGACAAGCGTTCATGTGTATTTTCTGAAAGTTAATTACCATCATCCCCATTTAATGAAAGGTACACAGTAGGTTTTGAGTTTTTTTCAGATCCTAACATAAACAATTCTATAGCAGATCAGCCTGAGCCGTAGTAGATTGACTTCAGTAACCAACTTCACCGCTGGTTACACTTTGCAAAAAGCTCCACAGAAAATGATCTTCCCTCCTATTAGGCAGAGTACAAATACGTCAAACCACAGAGTACTCAATAAATCAAGCGATAAAGCCTAATTGTACCATGAACCATATCACTAAGATAATTTTCTGAGAGTAATTTTGAAGAATTAAAGATTTAAAAGATTCAGAAGTCATGACACATGCTTTATTTTCCTTAGTGCAGAGAAGCAAGCCTATTCTGAATCATTTATCCTCAGATATTTGATCTACTCTGCCTGAACGATACAAATTCAAGTCAAACGCAACTTAGAAAATCCGAGAGATCACTGGTGCCCGGTTGGTCACTGTCATGATGACACTTTACATTTAAGGCTGGGAGAAGGTGAGAGTGGTTGCCTTTAGATTAAGACAGGCACATTAATCTCCCTGGCATATGCTGGAAATCCACATCACTCTTCCTGTGTTGTGAACTTTGTATGTCCTTCCTCACTGAACTCAGAGTTCTATGTTTTTCCTGCTACATACTGGCTCCTAGAAGATGAATTGGAATTTATTTTCTCTCCTTCAATTTCCTAAAATTGTATAATTAAGAAAATGCACATATGTACATGTGTGTGTGTGGTTAATGAAATAGAAGTAGAAAAGCAGTGCCACAGGAAGGAGAGGAAGCACACGTGCTAACTATGAGACATGGTATGCTTGCTATAGGTAAGCATCAGATTTGACCGAACGCCCTGGTAGTCTGGACAAAAAATAAGACATATATTACATAGCTTTTGTGATTAGATGCTGAAGATCAATAATTTGATAGACACTTGGCACTAAATTTTACTAGAAATTTCAAGTATGAGAACCTATGTAAATAGAAACGATCCAGTGACCTTTGATCTTAAAGCAAACTGGGAAGCATTTTGCATGTGGCTGTGTCATATAGCGAACCTTGCTAAAATTTAAGGGCAGAATGTGCAAGGATGTTTTGCAAGGGGCTAAAGTAATGAAGCAGGGTATGATGTAGAACAATGGAGACTCTACCTATCCCTTGATCTGTGGCTCCACGGCTGGCTAATAATCCAACCAACCAGGAAGCTTCTTAAACTTTCCTTCAGCCTCAGAGAGTCTGATTCAGCAGCTTTGGTGAGAGACCAGAAAGCTCTGTGTTAAAAGGTGTCCTGCCCAGGTTGAAGATCAGCCTTGGTTCCAGATCCATAGCCCTCAGGTCAGCATTTCCTGTAAGGACTAGCAGTTCTGTGGGATAATAATATGTGTTCTCAAAAAGGGTTTTGTGGTGAAAGAAAGTGCTTCCTTCTAGAAGCCTTTATAATGGAAATGTACATGGCAAATCTCCAAGATTGTACACTGTTTTGCAGACATGAAATCCCCCCTTTTCCCCACAGAATATTCCATGAGACTCACATTGGGAGATATTGTCAAAAACTCCCAACTTAAAGGTCATTTCTGTAGATGTTAAAGATGAATAATTTGATAGACGTTATATATTAATTGCTTTATGGAAGTGTCCTACAAGGAAACTTATGGGGAAGGCCAGGATTTTCCTCAAAAAATAGTACCGTATTTTCTCTGGAACTCAGGCAAACGTTTTATTGAGACTCCAGATCTACATTTTACTAGAAAGTTGATCTTTGAAACCAGCCTTCAATAATGGAATGAACTATCTCCCAAGTAAGGAGCATTCTGACTCTGGAAGAAATTATGCACACAATAGATAATGTGGTGGAAGGAATTTCTGCATCGGAGGGGAGGTAGCACAAGATGTCTTAGATTTCTTTTTAAACTTAATTGAGTCTCTAACTCCATGGAATTCAAGATTCTATAAACTTGCAAGATGTGACAAAGATAAGTGAACACCTACTTTCTAAAGTGTAAAATTAGGGAGTTGGACTGGAATTTTTTTAAATCAGTGGAACACTTTTTTTCCCCCAAAAAACGTCTTACATGGACTCCTATTATATAAAAAATAATTTGCAGTGGAGCTGGTTGGAGCTGCTCTGGCGAATCAGCTGGGCAAGAAACCGGGAGCTCTGCCCACTTGTCCCTCCCACTCCTGGAGTTCCAGGACCCTCAGGATGTCCAGACAATACTTTGAACAACACTAGGGTAGGTAATTTCTGAGTTCAGCAACAAAGCTCTAAAATTCTGATTTGAGGCACACAGAAAAGACTTCAAATATCAAAACAATGGTCACTTTGTTCTTTGTTTTATGTTATGGAATGAGAACTTGGTGCAATATAAATATAAAGCCATATGTATATATATTTTTCTTTTACAATTAGTGGCTAGTTGGTTTTAGGCTTAAAGCAAACACTAGAATTTTAAACAACTATTTTGGTACTCACCCCTAAGAAGCCGTTACTGGGATGTGGAATATTCAACAGTAATTTTTCAAAATTAACAAGTATTTACCAATTAAATTTTGAATGTAAAAGCTTATTCACAAAATTCTCTTCCTCAATATGGGCAAAGCTTGCAAGATGAGCTCCAAATTCTTCACAAAACTCTTCAGCTTCTCTCCATGATCTTTTCATCAGGACTTTTTCACTGTGAAATACCTGAATAGTAAAAGAAAAAAAGTAACACTATCATGGATACGGTGAGGCTGTTTGATTCTGCTCAAGAAAATAACAGTAATATAACTGTCATTATTCTGAATTAAAAGCTTGACCTAGTGGGAGTAAATAATATTTATTGAGCCAGAATGTGCCTAGTCATCACAAGACTGTTGGCCCATTTTATCCTCACAACAAATTCAGGAGGAGGACATAATAAACTCACTTTTATAAATGAGCTCCTTAAAGGGCTTTCTTTCCCCTAAATCTTTTGTGACTGGCATATACTTGTCCCTCAATAAATGTCTGTCCAGAGATGAGGAAAGCCAGGCTAAGAGAAGTTAAGAATTTCAGGTCACTCGGCTACAAACTGGTTGAGCTAGGATTAGACCCAGGACTTTCTGCTTCCTAAGTCCACATTTCCATCCCACCAGATTGCCTTCTGACAAAATAGAACTACTGAATGATCATGAATCTGGCTAACCCACGAAATGAGAAGTTTTCTAGACCTGGGGTCTAGGGCAGGTATATTCTAGGGTCTTTGGGTCTTAGCTGAACTGGCAGGTGCAGTGGTTCAGCTGTTCTCTAAATTCTCTGCTGTATTTCACCTGTCCTCACAGTAGCAGGAAGAAGTCAGCTGAATAAAGTGTCTGCTTTTGGTTTTACTTAAGATTGGGGTGAGGGACTGAAGACCCAGCGCTCCTCATCCTGGGTCTCGGCAACCTCCTCATTTTTTACTGCCTAGCATTAAGCCTGATTCTCTGATGCCAGGCAGGTGCACCCTGCAGCCAGCCCTCCAATTTGCTGAGACCAGAATCAATAGCTTTCCAAATCCTGTGGAACACAGCACAACCTTTCCATCTTTTAAATTATGTGTCAAAACTCGCTTCCTCTGGGAACCTCTTCCCGAATCACTCTAAATCCTACTACCATGCCCATAAAACATGCCATGCATTTGTTGAGATAGTAGGGTGATATATAGTAGAAAAAGCACTGGACCAGGAGTCCCAAGACCAGGGATTTATTCCAACAGTCAATAAATAATTGTTATCTTGGGCAAATCACTTCATCTCACTGGCCTCAGTTTACTCATTTCTAAGGTATAACTTATTGCTCTGTAAGGTCACTTCTGGGCCTGTTACTCTAAGAGTTTAATGTAGGATTATACATATGTACAATTTAAATTAAGTGCATTCACAGGTGTTTTATGCCATCTATGAGCTGCAACAGCTCTGGACATAGAGTCTACACGTGCCAGCTGCTGGAGAACTTTCTCCCAAAATTTGGTGAATCTCTATTTGTAAAAGGAATGAAGACAAAACCATCAAACATAAAAATATCATATTTCAAAAAATGTATTTCTAAGATTGTAGGAACTGATTTAAATCTAGGATCTAAAACTGATTTGCAAATAGACATTTCTTCACAGGTTTTTACACACATGCACACACACATACATATCTATATGTATTTATCTATTTGATCTTCAGGTGTCTGGAAAGCTGCAAAAGCTATCCTCTGTAGCAGAAGTGTATTATTCCGTAACAAGGACTTTATTCACTGGCTTACAAGCAACATGGAATTGCACTATTTTAATACCCAGTGAGTTTCTGCCTCCTTCCCTTGGTACATGCTTGGCAATAAGAACAATATTGACTGGTGCCTTGATACTGTGGGAGAATAGGTCCCCAACTGACCTTTACATATCCAGCTCTTCCCTTCTCTTGCTTGCAATTCACAGCCGGAATTCACTGAGAATGCAATATTCTGAGATAAGGAGGAACTGTCCTTGACTCTCTAGAACAAGATGTCCTGCAACACTTTAGCCCAGTGACTCCAGTTGCGCCTGGGCTGTAAAACTCAGAGAGGGGTTCCTCAGTTTTTGGAGTTCCTCAGTTGTGGTGCAAAATGGGGCATGCGCAGACAATACTCTGTCTCCCTGGGCAGCTTTCCTGAGCCTTGGGGAACCGGCTTGCCATGAATCCTACGTTTCTCTTGCTTCTTGCTGCCTATCTGTGAATAATAAAGTTGCTTTGCCTGACTTTTGTGAGTGTCTGTCTCACTGGACTCATACTCTGGCAGCTGGGTTTGTGCAAAACCTCCTTCCAGAACTAGGAACCTTGGCAGAAACTGGTGTCTAGAGTCCTCCCCGACAACTGACAACCAGCTCATGGTGCTCCCCTCCCAGAGATTAACACCACTGTACGGTGTTTCTGCTTAACAGATATCAGTCTTTGTGAGGAAGCCCTCAGTGTCAGCAGAATATGCTAATTTTGACTTGAAAATTATTTGGAATATAACTGAAAGGATAGAGACAGGCAACAAATATTGATTAACCACTTGCTGTGTGCTAGGAACTTTTCTGGAAGAAAGGTGATGGAATAAAGGAATTTGTAATATATGGATCAAACTGAAATAATGTGGGTCCTGTTGAAAATGCCCATGTAATCTTGATATCACCTTGAAGCAACTGGCCAGACCAGGCTCTGACTCCCAGTCCAAATAGCAGGGGTGAAAGGGCCATCTCTCTTCATGCTCAGTTTTCTCCCGATTTTCGACTGGCTGCTTGCACAAAGACATTGCCTTAAAGTGTCTACAGTCCTTCACTTCCCAGCGACCAAGTGGGCTCTTTCCTCTCATGGCAACACAGCCACCACTGTAGCCTACAAGCAGAAAACAAACACTTTTAATACCAGAGGACAAAAATGTTTTGTGCTCAGAAGATAGCTCTGTAGAATGCTGACTAATTGACATCTTATAATGAAGCACCCAGACAAGAACAATTAAGATGGAAAAGAATGCTTTATTGGCATGATTATCTCATTTCTCTTCATCTCTGGAGAAAAGAATAGAAGATGGGAAAGTTAGAGAAAGGAGACTGTGAAGACTGAAATTTGGACATTGTCTGCTTTGAGCTCACATCACAAAAGATGAGAAACTAGCTGTTTCTAAATGGCTCCAACATCTCCCCCATAGCTCCACGCTGTGCTTTGAAATCTAGCTGTGAAAGATCCACAATGAAAAATGCATAGTGCTCATCCTCTGACAACTACATTCAACAGGGGAAAATACTTACACAAATAATGGATTCAAGGTAGACTGCAAGCTGCACAACAGAAAATCAAACTGTAAACCCTGGGAGAATGGAGAGAATGAGATAAATTCTCTAAATGATGTACAGCTCTGGGGGCAGGAACAGGGGCAGACATCAGGTGTCACAGTGATGATCAGATCCTCAAGAAACTCCCAGTCCTGTGTGTGTACACACTCATGCATCAAAGGGACCCGTAAAGGTGAAAACGGCCAGTTGTAAAAGAGAAAACACATAAAAGTAAGACTCATACAGAAGAAAAGGAAGTCAATAGAGAGTTGGTCCATATAAAGGCATCAGATCCTCCATTGGCCCAGAACACCTAGTTTGTGTTAAAGATGGAGGGTTGGGGGACAGGCAAGGGAAAGAGATTACAGTATGCAACCACCCCTGCATAAATGGGGCTTTGCAGGCCTGTTAATCATAATTTTGGAATGCAGCTCACAATCTAGTGGGGTCATGAACAATAGAGGAGATGCTGCATGCTCTGTGCAATGAAGTTGAAGTGTGGAGATCCACATGGAAGCCCAAAACTTAATATGTGGAGCCTCTCTAGTTGAAAGAGGAGGGAAACTCTTCCCTGATTTCCCTATCCTTCCTTTCCCAGTGGAATCTCTAGTTACTGAAGAGCACAGGTGGGAAACCCTGGGGAAAGAACTGACTTGGAGACTGAAGTCTGGGGTTCTAGTCCCAGCACAAATATTCAATAACTCGAAACTTGGGCAGGTTAATCAATCATAATAAGCCCTGTCTAAAATATGGGGATAATAATTCGTTTTCATCTCAAAGATTTTCATGAAGATCAAATGAAATAATGCATTGAATAGCATTCTGTAAGATCTGAGGGGTTAAAAACATCCCTGAGACGTTGCTTTATTCTCATTACAGCCATTTTCATTACAAAAACTGGGATTTTGTGGCATGAGTTCTGCCTGCGTGTTCAAAGAATTTTTAAAAAGTTTGAATCAGCAGGTTTAAAATACAATGTACTTTTTTGTTTGTCTTGCATTTTGTCTCACTCTCCCACTTCGGACAATGATTAAATAGCTTTGGTTTTAGATCCATATATGTTCAACTCATCTTCATTAGTGAAGAAGGAGATGCTTGTGAACCGCTATGGAAATAAAAAGAGCTGCAGAAGTGCTATTGGTATTCTAAAGTGGTTAACTTAATGGAACGTTTGACCCAAATTTTAGAGTCTCGGCCCCAAAGAAGCAGTAAAGTGGTGTAATAAAGGGAGGCTGAGCTAGGGGAGATATAAACCAAATTTATAAAGCTGATGTCGTGGGATGCTTGCAAAGCCAAATAGCAAAGGGAGGAGTGTGGGAAAGAGCAGAGGCAGTTTTTGTCCCAGAGAAATTATTCTTAAATGTGATACTCACTTCCCATTGGAGAAGAAAGACTATGGCCTTTTTTCTAAGTGCTGCATCTCACATTTCAGGTGATTCCTCTTACCTGTTTTACCCCCAGAGCCCCTTTACTCTCTTCCTCAAACAGAAATGGGAAAACTTCCTGTCACTAAGAAATTCTAAGTCAGTATTCTAGTCTCTTCCATTTGACAAAGCTATGTAACCATATAAAATGAACTGAGCTGGGAAAGCCTTCATTTTCTCTCTCTCTAGTCAAATACTTGAAAATAAACCAAACGATTTAACCTATTTCTGGTCTGAGGGCAGGAAGGAACCGTAGCTGGGCCTTCAGTGCCTCTAGACAGTTATTTTACTCGAGTCCGTCTAGTGTTTTCCTATCCCCTGCGACAGTCCTTTCCCAGCCTCACCTCTCAAGCCCTCTACATTCCCCGTCTTCCCACTCCCTCCTTCTCTCTTTCTCTACAGAGAAAAGAGCTCTTGGGGCAGGGAAGGTCACGAGCCGTCATGGAGTGCTGTGTATCTGGCAGGCACGGTGCTAGGCATTTTACATGGTCTTTTCCCTATTTAATTTTGAAAACTTTTTGTTTTTCTGGTGTTAGTGTCTGCATTTTGCAGATGGAAAAATTAAGGCCCAGAGTTTTAGTAATTTGCCAAAAGCCATATAGTGTGGGTTTGATCCAGAAGTTGAAATCAGATTCATTTGAGTCTACTGTGAAACAATATGAAGGTACAGAGTGGGTGGGCACTCAAAAAACAGTAGTTAAAGGAACAAATGAATGAGTTCCCCTAAAATGATGCTTCTTCTTTTCCATGGCGCTCTTTCCATTTCCCTAGTTGCATTTCTCTCCCTTGTGTGGCCACAGCTTTGCCTGAAGATCTACTATCACATTTCTACCTTGTATGACAGTTACTTATATAATTATGAAAAGATATGAAAATGTCCTAAGACTGAGTTTATCCTCTTTATGTGGTGGTTCATTTCGGAACCCTGATGATCCTTAAAATGGATCAGCCTATCTAGTCGTGTCTGCTGACTGGACAGGCTTCCTAAGGCAAGTTCAAGAAAACAAATCTGACTTGCTCTACTAGGATCCTATTTTCCTTGTTATTGGCAGGAAATTTCCACTGCCTTGGAACAATCAGAGTAAACATGCCCGGGAGTTATTCCACATGAGTAAAACATGCCTCTTCTGCAGTAGTATCTGGATCTAGAAACAAAACTTTTGTCACACAGCCTGAGTTATGGTGGCTACATAGAGTGATCTCAAGTGTTTTTTTTTCTATACAGATACCTATAAAGCTCTAATATAACTTGGAAAAGCTTTTTTGAATGTTTTAACAAGTATGGACTCATTTTCTTTCACCATAGAGCAGCCTCCATTTATACTGAACCTTTAATCTAAGTACAAAGTACATTTTAGTTTCTATGCATTAGCTTCTTCCTGAATGAGAAGCTAATTTAATCATCTTTCCCTTTAATCAGTGGCAATGGTTAGTATGGATCAAAACGGTTTTTCCTGTTTCACCTGAATATTTTACTTCTTTCAAAATACCTAGGTCCATAGAGTCCCTTTGTTGTTGTTATTTTTAATAAAAATAACAGAATTTCCTAGTATTTTGAGTATGGGGGAATTTTGGCATGAAAGAAAGGAAATACAGATAAAAGACAGGTTACGTAAAAACCTTGTAGTCCTTCATTCAAATTGAAAATATCAGTTTGAACTCAAAAAGTATTTCATCTTACACACACACACACACACACACACACACACACACACACACACACACACTTCTTATATCTGTCTACCGAAATGGTCTAGAAACAATAACAAGCCTGCAAACAATGAGCAACAGTATGCCTAGATTGTGATATTGAAATAATACCCCTTCTCATCAAAAAGAACCAGGGTTCCTGGATGAAATGCATGTTTCTAGGTCTGGGGCATAAATATACATCTGGTTATATCAGATTGCAAGGACACTATCAAAGACTACTGGTGTCATATCAGAAGGATTCAGCAGATAGTCCTTGAAGAGATTCCCATTGCAAAGATGGGGCAATCTGAGCATTAAAAAGGATACTTGCAATGGACTAAGACATATCAAATATATTTAAAAATCCTTACTTCATAGTCATGCTAAAAAACAAACTCTAATTGGTCACTGTTGGAGGATGCTGATGAAAAAATAATCATTTTGAAAACTAGTAAAGGGAAAAAATGAAACATTTATTCTGTCTTTCCTATAAAAACTGTACCATGGGGTAACCAAAAAATTGGTCAAGCGGAATTCTTTCTAGAAATATCCCAGCTATAAGTGAAGAAACCCCTAGTAAACCAATAAATCTAGGCATTGGTCATCAAAGGCGGCTTATATCACAAAAAGAGAGAAAATTGGACATTATGTACCCCCAGACAGAACAGACAACTACCAAAATAAATAAATAAATAAAATCTGAATTTGATCAGGCCTGTGATTCTAACTTTTTAAAAATAAAAATGTTGATTTTATGGAAAATAAAAAAGATAAGAGTAACACATTAAACAACACAATGGGAATAGAATCAACAAAGCCCAGACTGTAGGAAAATTTATAGGATGAACAACCCATTTGCATCAACAAGCAAATTTTAAGAAAAATAAAAGATGGGGGCCAGGCAGGAAACTTACACATTGAAACAGACTTTAGGAGACCTATCAACCAGTTGCAATATGTGAACCTTATTTGGATCTTGGTTCTAACAAGCTGTAAAATACATTGTATAATATTTATAGGTCATTTAGAAATTTCAGCATTAAGTGTTTATGATGTTATGAAATTACGGTTAATTAATTTTAGGTGTGATAATTGTGTTATGTTTTTTAAAAAGGAGTCTTTATTTTCTGGAAATAATACTGAAATGCTAATGCATGAAACTATATGATGTCTAGGATTTGCTATGAAAAAATATGAGAAGGGGTAGAGGTAGAGATGAAACAAGATTGGCCATGAATTGACAACTGCTGATGCTTGGTGATGGGTATATAGCGGTTCATTATACTATTTGATAAACATAATACAACTTTGAAAGAATGGCAGAACTCTGATTCCACCACAGATTGAATATTTTTGCTGGTATGATATAAGAACAGAGTCTTGCCCGAGTTTATAAAAAGCTGCAGGCTTCCTGTTCAGTGGTCAATTCACATAGTCAGTCTATACTGGATTAAGATTCTGACAAGGGGACCAAGCTAATGGATTCTTTTGTGACAGGTAGGAGAGAAAATGTGATTTAGGGTGGTGTTTCTGCAAGCTGCAATTTAAAAGAAAAAGAGAAACACAGGGGCTTTTATACTGCTATTTTCTTCAAAAAAGATTTAAAATTTCATCTTATTCAGAGACAATTTACTCAATGTCAATCAGCATAAGCAACCAAACTGAGCATCACGGCATTATTTTTGCTTTAGGTAAAAAAGAAAAAGAGTAGTGCCATTCAAACAAATTACAGCAGAAACTTATGAATGACAAGGAGCTCCGCTTCAATTCAGATTTTAGACATCCAAATATACCCCAAGGAAGTTAACATTAAAAACCAAGGATTTTGTCTACTCAAAATATATTAACTTATGTTTACAGGTATAGACATTCCTAACAAAATTCCAAAGCATAGAGAAATGATACCTGACCTTTTATTTTTTTTGCAGTATAGTGTGACATGGAATTTTACTACTCTCTGCATTTTAATAATATTCATAGATTTGTGGAACAGGAAGATTGTTCTATTGAGTGAATTGTGATGCTTCTTTTTTAGAGATATGGAAAGTCACCAGTTTCTATACAAATTTCCTAAGCTCATGCTTATCCACAAAAAAAAAAATCAAATTTATCTTAATTTCAGTTTGCATGCATCTTTAAATAGTACAATTTTTAAAAAAAAATAATAAACTACTTTTTTAGAGCAGTTTTAGGTTCACAGTAAAACTGAATGGAAAGTATAGAGAGTTCCTGTATATCCCCTGCCCCTTCCTCCTTTCTACAGACATCCCACGCCACAGTGGTACATTTGTTACAATTGACGATTGACGAACTACGCTGACACATCACAGCTACCCAAAGTCCCTCTCATCCCTTGCATCGTTCCTCTCACTCACTTCACTCGTGCAAAAGCAAATATATATGTATTTGAATACATTGTTGCTATTATTCTTTTGAACATGCTGTTGTGTTAGATAATTAAGAATAAGAAAAATAAGAGTTTTCATTTTACCATTACTTATTCATTCTCCTATACTCTTCCTTTCTCTATGTAGATCCAAGTTTCTGTATCATTTTCCTTCTCTCTAAAGAACTTCTAACATTTCTTGCAAGGCAGACCTACTGGAAACAAATTCCCTCAATTTTTGTTTATCTGGTAAAATCTTTATTTCTCTTTCACTTTTAAAAGATAATCTCACATAGTAATAACATAGAATTCTAGGTTGTTGAGTTTTTTTCTCTCAACACTTTAAGTATTTCACACCACTTTCTTCTTGCTTGCATTACTTCTGGGGAAAAGTCAGATGTAGTTCTTATCTTTACTAGGTAAGATGTTTTTCCCCTTCTGGATTCTTACAAGATTTTTTATCTTTTATTTTCTGAAGTTTGAATATGATATGCCTAGGTGTAGTTTTTTGAGCATTTATCCTGCTTGATGTTTTCTAAGCTTCCTGGATCTGTAGTTTGGTGCCTGACATTAATTTGGGGAAATTCTTAGTTATTATGGCATCAAATATTGCTTCTGTTCCTTTTTCTCTGTCTTCTCCTGCTGATGTTCCCATAACATATATTTACACTTTTTGTAGTTGTCCCACAGTTCTTGGATATTTTGTTCTGTTTGTTCCAGTCTTTTTTCTCCTTGTTTTTCAGTTTTAGACATTTCTATTGTTATATCCTCAAGCTCAGAGATTCTTTCTTCAGCTGTTTAGCCTACTAATGAATTCTTTTTTTTTTTTTCCTTTTTGTCTTTTTTTGTGTCCGGCAACGGATCGCAACCCTCAGTGTCGTGCCCACACCTTGCTCAACCAGTGAGCGGGAACCGGTCTGTATGTGGGATCCGAACCCTCGGCAGGAGCGCTGCCACGCTCCCAAGCGGCGCACTGTAGCAGTGCGCCACCGGGCCGGCCCGTAATGAATTCTTCATTCCTGTTAATAGTGTATTTGATCTGTAGTGTTTCTTCTTGATTTTTTCTTAGAGTCTCTATCTCTCTGCTTGTATCACCTATCTGTTCTTGCATGTAGTCTACTATTTCCATTAAAGCCCTTAGCATATTAATCATAGTTTTAAAAAATTACTTGCCTGATAATTCCAACATTCCTGCCATATCTGACTGGTTCTGATGCTCGTTCAGTCTCTTCAACCTGTGTTTCTGGCCTTTTATTTTGCCTTGTAATATTTTTGTTGAAAAGTGGACATGATGTAATATTTTTGTTGAAAGATGGACATTTTCCTGGGGAAAAGGAACCGCAGTAAAAAGGTCCTTAGTTGTGTAGTGGTAAGGTGTGGGAGCAGGAGAAGTGCGCTGCAGTTCTATGATTAGGTCTCAGTCTTTTGGTGAGCCTGTGTCCCTGGACTGTGAACTTCACGGGTGAGTTCTTCTCACTTGTTTTCCCCCTTTGGTGAGACAGGATGGCTAGAGAGAGCTGAAGTTGGGTATTTCCCTTCTCCCAGATAGGATAGGCTCTGATAAAACTCCAGTAGTAGCCTCTGGTAAAACAGTTTCTCCTGAGGTAAGGCCTCGTTGAGAACAGAATGCTCTGTGATGGAGTTTGGATGTATTGTCCTCCCAGAACTCATGTGGAAATCTGATCCCCAATGTGGCAGTGCTGGAAGCTGTTTGAGTCATGGGGGTGGATCCCTCATGAATGGATTAATGCTCTCCCTGGGGAGTGGGGGTAGTGAGTGAGTTCTCGCTCTATTAGTTCCTGCGAGAGCTGGTTGTTAACCCTTCTCTCTCTCTCTCTGTCTCTTTTTCTTCCTCTCGCCATGTGATCTTGCACCTACTGGCTGCCTGCCGCTTTCTGCCATGAGTAGAAGCAGCCCGAGGCCTGCACCAGATGCAGCTGTCCCAGAATCTTAACCCAAATAAACCTGTTTTTCATAAATTACTCAGTCTCAGGTATTCTGTTATAGTAACACAAAATGGACTATACTTTTTAGTCCGTTTAGAACTGTGGGACAACTACAAAAGGTGTAAATATATGTTATGGGAATATCAGCAGGAGAAGACAGAGAAAAAGGAACAGAAGCAATATTTGATGCAATAATAACTAATAATTTCCCCAAATTAATGTCAGGCACCAAACTACAGATCCAGGAAGCTTAGAGAACACCAACACTCTGCTATATTTTTAAATGGTTCCTTTTTCCCTCCCTCTGCTGGCAGCATTAGGGGAATTTTCTCTGGAAGCATTAGGGGAATTTTCTCTAATGTTTATTCACTGTGAGAACTTGACAGAACACCTGAAGATAGCTCTATCACACAAAAGTGTAATATACAAAAGTGTAAGAGACCCCTGTGACTGGGTCCCACTAGAGTTTTTAACTCTCAGAGTTGTCTACACTGAACCTCCAGCAATTTCATCAATACAGTTCAGGCTTTCCTGCGCCAGCACTGGTTCCTGTGGAGGTTTCTGCTTATGGGCTTCTGTTCCAGTAAGTTGTGATTCTCTGTATCCTCCTGTCTCTCCAATTTTGGGGGTAGTGGTTTGCTCTGTGGCCTCATTTCTCTGATGAATCTGAGTAGAGTTGCTGATTTTTCAATTTGTTTAGATTTTTACTTGTTGTTACGATGGGATGGCAGCTTCTAAGCTTCTTACATGCTGGACTGGGAACTGGAAATATTCAAAAGTACAAGTTTTCAAACCATATATTCGACAGAGAATGGAAACTGACTTTTTTGGATCTCTTTTTCTTTCTTTTAACTTCAGGAGGTCTACAGAAATTTTTTACAAAACATTTAAAGCTGTCTCATAAGTGCTGAGGAAAAGGAAGAGTACAGGCAACAATCAGGTCCTCCTGCAGAGCCCTGTGATTTTCCAGGGTGCTCACATTGGTGGCTGGCCCAACACAGAGTAGGTCCTGGATCTTAGAATGTATGGGTTAGAAATCCTAATATGCACAGTGTTATTCTCTGTAGCTTTAGGCAAAATCCTACGAACTCTTTCTCTGCAATAAGAAAGGCTAATATTTATCGATTACTTACAATGCAGCAGGAGCTATGTAATATTTCATGTAATCCTCATGATAATTCTGTGATGTAGATAGTATTACTGTCCTTTTCTTAAAGAAGAGGAAACTGAAATATGGAGAGATTAAGTAACTTCCCCAAGATCATACAGCTGGCATTTGAACTTGAGTTCGATTTGACAGTGGGTACTCTATGCATGTGCCATCCTGCAATGTAATCTCTTAAATCTATGAGTATCATCCTACCTAACACCCCCAATGAAGAACAGTTCTGATTCTGTTTTCCTGACCCCAAACCTTCAATGACTGCCAATATCTAAAGAATAAGTGAAAACTCTCTAGCTTATAATATTAAACTGTGGTTTCAATATACTTCTCTGGCCTTATCTTTATAACTTCTTTTCACGTATCCTATGCTATAGTTGCACAGAGCTACTAAAATTTCTCAAAGCTGCTCAGTGTTTCCTTTGCTTCCAATGTTTGCTCAAACTGAGAAAATTCTTTTTACTTCTCTAGCTATTAAATTCTACCATACAAAGGATTCATATTATCTTTTTAATTCCTTTTTTCCTAGATTATAGCAACTTGAAGGTATGTTCTTTAGGTAATTTGTTTTTTATGTCCTTTGTCATACAAATGTTTCATAAGTTTGTTGAATAAATGGCTTTAATTATGTGATGGAATTATAGACAGGTAGGATTAAAAATAAAAACACAGAAGGGGACATCTCAAAGACTAAGCAGCAGTCTGAACACGTGTCTATCTCTTTTCTATCCTAAAATTCCATGTATTGAAATAAAAGATGCTCTAAGAAATAATCAGATTAGGTACCCAAAAAAGACCCTACTGATTGAACCAACTGAAATCCTGGATAAAATATTTTGAAAACATCTTTATAAATATATGGCTGAGCTGGCATAAAATGAGGGAATTTTTAGAGTTTGTTATACTTAGTATTGGCAAAAATGTGGGAAAATTGGCACGCTCATATTTTGTTAGATAAGGATGTAAACCAATAATGCCTTAATGGCATTTTTGCTTTTAGGCCATTGTGCTCATACTTATGCATAAGACATCTACATAAAGATATTTGTTACAACACTGTTGTAGCAGAAAAGAAAATGAGTTTAACCCAATGTCCATCAGTAGGATCCTGGCAAAGCAAATTATGCATTATACAAACTATGGAATTCTATGTAGCTGCTTAAAATGTTCACTAATAAATATTGATGTGGAATGTTCTCCAAGACAGATTGTTAAGTGAAAAAAACCCAGAAATATGCAATCTTAATCCCATTTAAAAATTACATATGCATGTATGTCTGTAAATGCATAGTCAAACACCAGCAGGGTCACACCAAATACTTAACAGCGGTTATTTCTGAGAAGGTACATGAGTTGATGGTGGGGAGGTGAAGGGAAGAATGGAGGACTTCCATATTTTTCTTACTGCACTTCTCAATACTTAGGGCATCTGTATAATTTATCATCCAAACCAAGAAAATTTAGAGTAATAATAGATGCTATTAATTGCTGTCGGTCAATAGATATAAATTGGAATTGTTCTGGGCAAATAGTCACCTTGATATATTCATGGCTTAATTGTTAAATTTTAAAAACCGGTGACATTTTGCCAACCATTGTCTAGAGTTAGAATAAGCAAACCACCTTAGACTGCACTATAATAATTATGAGAAAAAAGACTTGTGTGGCCTCTTTTATATTTTAGCATGAGGCCACTAGATACCCCTCCCCTGTGGCTTAGCAAACACTACTTTCTTTACCTTAGTATACAGAGCTCTTAGGATGAGATAGACTAATTTGTACAAAAAGCCCAGGACCTTGAGAGGGAAGAGCCTGAGGCCCCTAACTCATTTCAGGTAACCTAATGTCTGTTGTCTAATGGTGTAGCCCTGATCAAGATCCACGGGCAAGGAAGGGACCAAGCATCCAAACAGGAACTCACCTGAGACAAAGGGTGGTTGGATCTAGGTTGTTACTTAAGCTTCATATAAGAGCCTTCATATAAAGCTTGTTCAACAGAGACTGACTCTAGGGTAGAGCCAGGTAGACTGGCTCCAGCCATCAGCTTCTCTAGAACTGGCCAACCTGGCACAGTTTCATGCTTTGGAATCCAGAGCTGAGACATGAGGATGAACTCATAGAGCTGTTAGCTCCGGAATCCTGGCTAAGGTAGCACAGGAGTCCACAGAAGAGGTAGACCAACAAGAACGTTACCTCAGTAATGGCCACCCTTCCACAGTGAAGCCATATGGCAGTGACTGCGAACTGAATAGATGTGCCCACACGTGCTCATTCACTGGACTTTAAAGCACAATGGACTATTCTGGACTGAGTAAACCCCTGAGATCCTTAGACAATGAGTAGGAATGGGGGGAAAGACCTTAGGAGAGAGAAACTGGACTTCCTGCTAATAAAGGCAAGAATGGCCTTGAGTAATGAATTTATACCTAAAACTGTCAATGACTCATATGGATTACACTTTCAAAAATGACCAGCCGTATGTCACACCCTGCAAACCTGGGGTGATCATTTTAGTTAACTTAGGCATTAAAAAAACATTAAGGTTCTGGTACTAGCCAGCCACCGAAAACAAAAGCAGAAAAACCTAAGTAAACAAGAAAAGAAATCACTAAGGAAGAATCAAAGGAGGCAGACCAAGGGGTGGGAGGAATTTGGGGCAAAGAAAACAGAAGTAGGAGGTGAGGGGGAGTTGGTGTTTTGGGGTTTGCTACTCACGAGGCTGATGTGCGTTCCAGTGTGTGTACTGCACTGGCTCTGATTTCTGCCCTGCTGTCTTCCAAGTATATTCTCCTGTAGCATTTTGGTCTTGAAGAGCTATCCAAAAATAACTGTCCTTCGTTTCTACCACACTACTGATCAAACTGGTAATAAAAGCCTGTTCAAACCTTAAAGAGGGAAAAAGGAAATGGTTATATTAAATTTCTGGGCAATAAAAAATGCCATTAAAACATAGTGAAGTGCACTAAATAGCACCAGAGCAAGCATTTCTCATTAATTCTTTAGAACATGGAGCAGAAAAATACCCGAAGACCCTGAACATTACTAATAAATGCCAAATATCAATGCAATTCCCAGAAATGCATGAGTGAGGAAAATGTGACTCTTACAGACAGGGCTTAATTCTTTCAAGGAATAGAGTGCAGCTCCAATTTCGGAGTGTAGGTGGTAAAGTCCACACAGCTTCAGTACATCTCCTGAAGTAAGAAGTGGCCTATTTTATAATTAGGTCACATACCACTTACCACACTATATGTGCATGGGATGGGGATTGGCAGGAGGGAGGAGGAAGGAAATTACATTTTTCTGAATGAGCATTTACCAATATAGAGTTCACACGCACGCCCCCACCACACTTCGCTGGTGAGAAAGGAACAAGGTTGGCAGGAACAGTTTTGTGTCTCCCAAATCAGTTTATTCACAGGCACATGGAGTCCTTGGCGTATTCAAATGTGCTCAAATGTGCATTTTCACTGAAGATAAATTTAAACCCTAGGAACTAATCCAAGGCAGTATGCCCACTAGTATTATTCGCAAGCAGCTGAATGAATTAGAGTTCAATGATTGGCAGCAAGGCTCTCTTCCCAGCATGAATGCATCAAAAGTAGAATGTAGAAAGCTTATATATATGCTTCTACATGCGCACCTAATAAGAGAAATGTGAGTATTATAATTTAAGTAGCCTTGAACTTTTAGGCTAAGTTTGAAACTATCTTGGGAAATCTATTTTCAATATATATAAAGTTAGAACAAACATTTCGAACAGTGGTCACTTCTGGCCAGACCTGCTGAATGAATGGGAAAAGAAAGGCCTGATGCAATTTCCCAGGAAACCTAAAGAGAAAGCACATTAGACTTTTTTTTTTTAATCCAATTTTTTTTTTTCCTTTTTGTCTTTTTTCGTGTCCGGCAACGGATCACAACCCTCAGTGTCGTGCCCGCACCGGACTGGGACCGGCAAGGGATCGCAACCCTGGGCGTTGCTCCCACACCTCGCTCAGCCAGTGAGTGGGAACCGGTCTGTATGTGGGATCTGAACCCTCGGCGGGAGCGCCACCGCGCTCCCAAGTGGCGCACTGTAGCAGTGCGCCACCGGGCAGCCTAATCCAATTTTTTTTTACTATCATGCTTTCTTAACTTGCTATGGCAAACAAGAGCAATGGGGTCATTTAAGAATAGAGAAGTCTCAAAGGAAATGGGAGGAAAAGAGAAAAGAACAAAAAGAAGTAAAAATTTTTAAGTGTCTTAAGGACATCACTAGCAACATTTAGTGACCTTAGGCATCTCATTGTTGCAGAGCATATGGATTTTAGTCATGCTTTAGCAAATATTTTCTGATACTCTATTAATAATCTAAAAAGCACACATTTGAAACTAGAAAAGTTCTTTTTTAACCAGATCACACTGGCAGCACTTTATGTTACTGTGGTTTAAAAGGAAGGTATAGAAGACAAAATATTGCCCAGATGCTATTGTAATTTTCCTTACACTTTCATTTGTTCCTGCTCTCATGACACATGATGTGCTTTTTTTGATCCCCTCTGAGGAAGACTAGCACCATTATTATCCCCACCTGGTGCCTGAAATTGCTGTGTGAGAGGCCAGCAAAGCACTGCACCACAGATGCTGTTGGTTCCCTACGCCGGTTCCACACCCAGGGGGCGTGGCTGGTTCTTCCATTACCTTCTACTATGGCATGTAACCAAACAATGCAGAGAAATGACGTTTTCTCTGAACTTGACCTTGGGTATCATTATTCATGACAACATTTTGCTTTTGTCCCCTGTTGGCTGTAGATTTATTTAATCCACTCTGAGTTGCTATTTTATCTCCATTTATCATTATTTAAAACAACAGAAACCTGCTTTTTCAACCGGCAAGTATACCTTTTAAGTAGCTGCATGTAATGTTCACACATAAAATCTTAAACCTTCAAATCAAAACGGGACTTTAGTTTTCTTGGCCTATTTTAGAAGACAGTACTGTTTGTAAAGAAATTCAGCAATATGCCTTTCTTCTAAATCATTAAGTCTGGATAACAGTGTATAATCTCGTGAGTGTCTGTTTCCGACAAGTAAAGAAACAAGAGGGCATTTTATATTCTTTACCACTCACTATTTGGTTTTAAACACTAAAAGGATTATGAAAACTCTGGCTTACAGTAGTAGAGCAGATGATCTTTCAAAGTCTTTTCTGGCTCTGTGTTTTAGAATTATTTATAAGAGAATACTCCTGAGTTCTATAATATCTGACATTTTGCCTGGTTTCACTAAGGCTGCTTAATCCAAATGTTGTTATAATATAAGGAACCAAAAATAACCATATGTACATATTTTTTATGTTATTATTTGAACCAGAATACCATGTTATCTTTAAGGAGTTTAGTAAAGTAAAACTTGTTATTCTTTAAAAAAAAAACAACATATTTTGCTCTGTGTACCTACTTACAAAATCAAACTTTATAGGGAAATAATTCTTGGAATCAAAAAGAAATTAACTTTTCCAATCAACTCCTTAAAAAAGTTAAGAAATCAAGAGTGTGTTCTCAATGTAAATAAGAAAAATACATCTTGAACTTTCACCAGTTTGACCAAAAGTTTTGCTCATTGTGCTAAACATTATATTTTAACTTTACAAATGCAATTTGTAGATAGCACTACATAGTTTTAGCACTGAAAAATTTTTTTCATTTTGGATTAAACATTTTGCATTTCAAAAAATGTGCACTTTAAAAGGAAGTATTTTATACTTAATTGCTAATTGTCAGTTTAGCCAGTGATATATGCAATTAAAAAAAAGATGTTTCTTATCTGTGAACACCACAGTACTTAGAAACAACAGTGCTATAATGATTGTGTTTGAATTACCTAAAACAAGGGATTGAAAAAAGTAATGCATTGGAAGTACCTTCACTAGAGAGCTATTTCAATTAAAAAAAAAAAAAAGTGTAAAATTAGTTCCGGCCCAGGCACACCACCAGCACCTTGGGGCCTGCCTGGGAACCAGAGGCTTGGATCTGGGGACCGGACCCCATTCCCACTTCCAGGCAAACTGTGCCAGTGCCTCAGGGCCTGTACAGGGAACTGAGGCATGGAGAAAGGGACTCGACCCCCCTCCCACAACCAGGCACACCATGCCAGCACCTTGGGGCCCACCTGGAGACCCAAGGCATGGAGAAGGGGACCCGACCCCCCTCCCACAGCCAGGCACACCAAGCCAGTGCCTTGGGTCCTGCCCAGTGACCCAAGGCATGGGGCTGAGAACCAGACCCTCCTCCTACAACCAGGCACACAGAGCCGGTGCCTTGGGATCCACCCAGGGATCCGGGGTATGGAGTTGGGGAACGGACCTCTTTCCCCCACCAGGCACACCATGCCAGCACCTCAGAGCCCACCCAGGGGCCCAGGGCATGGAGAAGGGGACCGGAACTCTCTCCCCAAACCAGGCACATAGCGCCAGTGCCTTAGGGCCTGCCCAGGGACCAGAGGCATGGAGAAGGGGACCAAACACACCACACAACCAGGCATACTGCAAGTGCCAAGGAGCATACCACAAAAAGCACTTCCACGTGGGTGGCCCACCACAGCCACCACAATAACCATGGTTGCCACAAAAGCGGCTAGATGCCACAACCACCACACAGATGGTCCGCCACCACTGTAGTGCATTCACACAAGGAGAGTCACCAGCAGAGAGAAAGAAAAGAAGAGGATGTCTCTTTCCACAAAACTCATTTCAAAGTGACAAAAGAAGCATCTGCTCTATGATAATATTGGGGGACCTGATCACATCTCTCAGCATTGGACAGATCATCTAGGCAACAAATTAACAGAGTAACCATTATTCTTTCAGAAGGAGGAGAGAAGAAATCTAGGGCAATTAGAGGGGGGAGGGGGAGGGAATGGGGGAAGGGGAGAGATTGGACAAGGGATATAGAGAATAATTATGATTTGTAACAATATATATGCTAGTAATATTGATTTAATCAACATATCTCAATGTTCAACCCCCAAAATATGTATAATCGATTTTGATTCAATAAATAAAATAAACTAAAAAAAAGACACTATTAATAGAGTAAAAAGGCAGCACACAGAATAGGAGAAAACATTTGCAAATTATATATCTGATAAAGGATTAATACCCAGAATATAGAGAGAACTGAAACTTAAAAAAAAAAAAAAAAAAACAGTGGAAGTCTTTGTACATAATATTGCTGAAAGACATTAAAGACACAAAAATTAGAAAGATATCCTGTGTTCATGGCTTGGAAGAATTAATATTGTTAAGATGTCCATGGGCCGGCCCAGTGGCGCACTGCTATAGTGTGCCGCTTGGGAAGTGCGGCGGCGCTCCCACCGAGGGTTCGGATCCCACATACAGACCGGTTCCCGCTCACTGGCTGAGTGAGGCGCGGGAGCAACACCGAGGGCTGTGATCCCGTTGCCAGTCCTGGTCCGGTACGGGGGCGACACTGAGGGTTGCGATCCGTTGCCGGACACAGAAAAAAACAAAAAAAAAAAAAAAAAAAGATGTCCATATTACCTAAAGTGATCTACATATTCAATGCAATCCCTATCAAAATCCCCAATTTTTCTTTTTTTGCAGACATTGAAGAATTTATCCCAAAATTCATATATAATTTCAAAGGACCCTGAATAGCCAAAACAATTGTGAAAAAGAACCAAGTTTGAAGTCTCACACTTCTTGATTTTGAAACTTACTACAAAGCTACAGTAATCAAAACAGTGTGGTACTGGCATAAAGACCAATAGGAGGAATAGACTAGAGAGCCCAGAAGTAAACTCTTGCATATATGGTCAAATAATTTCCAGCAAGGGTGCCAAGACCATTGAATGGGGAAGGGACAGTCTTTCCAACATATTGTGCTGGGAAAACTGGATATCCACTTGCAAAAAAATGGAGCTGGACTCTTGCTTTCCACTGTGTACAAAAATGAACTCAAAGTGGGTCAAAGAGTTAAACATAACAGCTAAAACTATAAATCTCTTAGAAGAAAACATAGGGGAAAAGCTTCAGGACATTATATTTGGCAATGTTTTCTTAGATATGACACCAAAAGCAAAGGCAACAAAATAAAAAATGGATAAACTAAACTTCATAAAATTAAAAATGTTGGTGCATCAAAGGATACTATCAACACAGTGAAAAGGCAACCTACAGAATGGGAGAAAATATTTGCAAATCTGATAAGAGATTAATAGAACTCCTATAACTCAACAAAGAAAAAAACAAACACCCCAATTCAAAAATGGACAAAGGATTGAAATAGACATTTCTCCAAAGAAGATATACAAATGGTGATTAAGTATGTCAAAGGATGCTCAGCATCACTAACCATTAGGGATATGCAAATAAATGAAAACCACAATGAGATGCCACTTCACACCCTTAAGATGGCTATTATCAAAAAAAAAAAAAAGAAGAAGAAAAAAAGAAAAGAAAATAGCAGTTGTTGGTCAGGATGTGGAGAAATTAGAACACTTGTATACTACTGGTAGGAACATAAAATGGTAAAACAGTGCAGCCACTATGGAAACTGTATGGCAGTTCCTCAGAAAATTCAAAATAGAACTATCATATGATCCAGCAATCTCATTTCTGGGTATGTGTTCAGGAACTGAAAGCAGGGACTCTAAAGATATTTGTACATTCATAATAGCCAAATAGTGGAAGCAACCCAAGTATCTACTGATGAATGAATGGATAAACAAAATGTGGTATATACATACAACGGAATATTAATCAGACTTTAAAAGTAAGGAAATTCTAACATATGTGAGAACATGAATGAAACTTGAAGGCATTATGTTAAGTGAAATAAACCAGACACAAAAAGACAAATACTGTATGATTCCACTTACATGACGTACATATAGAAGTCAAACTCATGGAGAAAGAAAATAGAATGGTGGTTGCGAGGAGCTGGGGGAGGCGAGAACAGGCAATTATTGTTTAATGGGCACAGAGTTTCAGTTTGGGGTGATAAAAAAAGTTCTGGAGATGGATAGTAGTGGATGAACAACAATGTGAATGCACTTAATGCCCTGAACTGTACACTTAAAAATGATTAAAATGGTAGAATTTACCATCATAAAGAAAAATTAGCTGCAAATGTCTTTTGGCGGTTGCAGGAAAATGGCAGAGCTGTAAAAATGCTTGAAAATAATGTACATGTAAACCTAGGAGAAAATGAGATATTGCAGGATTTCTCACTTTTAGCAAAATTCACAAAACTGAATGTATTTAGATTATTCTGTACCAAATAGTCCATGGCTGATTGATCCAAGATTTAGACATACATTCATTAAAGACAATTATCAATGGTTATTTTGAAACTCAAGTTTTGCATTCGTGCTTTTTCTAGATGCAAAGTGGCCAGGCCTGATAAACTTTTGTAACAAATAGTTGGCAAGCAAATAAAAATCTGTTATTCAGCAGTGAGGATCTATTTTTCTTCCCTCCTCTACTCCACAAAGTGTTAAAAGTCCTAGACCAGGAGCAGTTGCCCTATAACAAAAGAAATAAGTAATTTGTAGCAGGTGGTTCTAATTGTGCCCATCAAACCTGTCACTCAAGTGTGCAGAAGAGTGGAAAATCAATTAGCAACTACAAGCTTGGGTACTGAAGAGTGACAGGAGTTTCTTAACTCAAACAGGAAATCAGAAATGGAAGAAAATGATTACCATGGCTGCTAGTGGATGCTCCCGGGTCTGAGAAGACTTTTCATCTACTGCCCAACCTTCTCAGACAAAAGATGCTATTGGAGAATGTGCCAACATGTATTGTGGCTCAAAGAGCAGTATAGTGTAGACCCTTGTTTTATCTCTCATAGGGTTGAATGAATACAAATCAAGAGCCTGGGCCCTTCCTTTCCTCAACTCGCAAGTCCAGAGTTGTCGTCACTGCTTTGGATGTAGACATGTTTGTGGGGTAGTATACATATATGTTAACTGACGCAGAGAGATGCCTCAGTGCGGGTCACATGTGGTCCTCGGGGGCCTGGTTAGAATGCCAGCACGAGGCAACCTGGATGGGCCTCAGAGGCTGAGATTGGGATAAAAACAAACTTACCTATGCCATGGTTCTGCTTTAGAGTTGGACCGGACATGCAAGAGTGGGGCTACTGACTACAGTTTATCCAAGAAAAAATTTAAGGTATTCACACATACTCTTGTATCCAGTTTTGGGGAAATAAAACAGATTTTTTTCCAGATACTTTCTGTCATTTGTATGAGGTCCCAAATAGTTTGTAGAATATGAAGTATTTTGAACTTAGATTTCTGCCTTAGCTCGGGTCATTTTGGCACCATGGGCTATCTATGACATTACTTTGAGTTTATCCATGTACTGTGCTACGCCATCTTCATTTATGTGTCTGTCTTCTATGCCTTCAGCTGCTGGGCTGCACAAGGCACCAGACAAGTACATGATGCCTTTTATTTCATTGGTACAGCATGCCAGTGTTGAATATTGTCCCTCTCACAAAATATGTATTCAATAAATAATTTTCTAATAAACTCTTGGCTATTAATTTTTTCTATGGCCAAGATAACATATGAAAGGTAATTAATATAATGCAAGATATGTGACAGGCACTCAGTGATATTAAACAAAAGGAAAGAGAAAAAAAATAAGACATAAAAAACAGGTGAAAAAATTATACTTATTTTCTTCAGTGAAAAACATAATTTAATTACAATGAACAAAACAGCATAGTTTCATTGGTCAGGCTCCTGTAATTTCCAATGACTCACTGGACTTGGGGTCTTCCAACCCAAGGTGCTCTTGGAACCTTTTGGGTGGGTTAGCAAACTGAGGGGATAAAGGCTTCCTTCTGCCTGGTAGCTATCCCTGGGAAGGAGAAAGGTAGAACTAAAAACAGCACTGCGATACCTCAAAGGTAGTGCTATACCGAAGGAGGCAATTTAGTTTGCCAAATCCTATTCGTGTATGTGTGTGTGTGTGTGTGTGTGTGTGTGCATGCCCATGTGCTCATGCATTCCTATGCATTGTCTGGAAGAAAGACTAGGAAAGAAGGCAGGAGAGTAAGAAGGTGGGAGGAGGAAGGAAATAGTGGCAGTTTTGAATGTTGACTTCCAACCTGGGGAGAGCAAAGTAAGTATGCTACTCCTCTACAAATTAGACTTACATGTGAGGGTCTCTAGATAAACCATAGCACTAGTTGTCCTATTTCCTGATTCAGTGGATATTTTTAAAGGCAATATCCTAGGCAAAAAAGCAAGTGACTTACTTGGCAGGAGTAGTTTCCTTGCAACCACTGAAGAGTTCTACCTCGCTTCTGTCTTCAGCATGGAGGAGTCAGACCTCAGCCCTCACTGACCTCCTGGCATTGATAGTGACATGAGGTCACCTTTGTTGTTGGTACTTTTATCCCCTTTTATTACACATCTGTAGCATGCTGCAAACTGTATGGAGTGTAAAAAGGGCACAGTCTCTCTGACAGCATCAGAAAGACACGTGTGCTCAGAGAAGTCTCAATCTAAATAAAATAGACCTAAGAAGCAATGGTGAAGTATTTGAATACACTTCACATTTTAGATACGCTTTCTTTTCTGCTAAAAAGAAAAAACCATACAACTCATACACATTACATTTAAAAAAAACTTAATTTTTAAATAACATGGTTTTTTTTCCATTACAAGCAATTAGAAGATAAAATCTAAACATAACTGTGTATATTAGCAAAACTCAATGATTTATAAATCTTTTTTTTTTTTCCCCCTTTTTTCATGTCTGGCAACGGATCGCAACCCTCAGTGTCGCGCCCGTACCGGACCGGGACTGGCAACGGGATCGCAACCCTCGGTGCTGCGCCCGCACCTCGCTCAGCCAGTGAGCGGCTGGTCTGTATGTGAGATCCGAACCCTCGGCGGGAGCGCCGCCGCGCTCCCAAGCGGCGCACTGTAGCAGTGCGCCACCTGGCCGGCCCTATAAATCTTTATAGAAAGTAAAAGTCACCTTAAATTTTACTACTTGTTACTCAAAAAAATCAACTTTGGAATAACATAGTATGATTTAAATTCATCTCAATAAGTAATTTAAATAATATAATATTCCAATGTACAGCATGCTTTAGATTTTGACAAGTAATGATTATAGCTAGATTTTACCATTCGGAGAGCCCTCATATCAAAGCACAGTCACGTTTCTGTTAGAAGTTTTTATTTACCTGTTTGTAATGGTTACAAGTGCAGGAGGACAGTAGTAGCCACTGGAAGCGTGGTCAAAGCTTCGAAGGACTGTGTCAATTTTGTAACAGAATCCACCATGTCTCTCCCATCCCTTAAAAATGGAAAAGGGAAATTAAGGACATAATCTGATACAGTTAAACACCAAAAGATTTTTTTTTTTTGCATATTCTTATTTACTACTTATGTAACTTTCTTCTCTTACTCCCTAAAAACTCTTTGAATTTTTGTCTTGATAGCTTTAAATTTATTCTATCTGGTATGTGGGATCCGAACCCTCGGGCGGGAGCACCGCCGCGCTTCCCAAGCGGCGCACTATCCAGTGCGCCACCGGGCCGGCCGAGAATTTCATACAAATTTCATACAGAGAGTAGAATTAAGAGTGTTGGCTCTGGAGTCCGAACACATGAGTTTGAATCCTGGTTCCACCACCATGTGTCCTTATTTAATTTTCTAATATTCTCATCTATAAAATGGGGATGATAATAGTATCCACAGGGTTGTTCTGAGACTCAAAGGCAGACGGTGCAGACAGAGATCTTAGAATTGAACTGGGGACTCAGTATGAGCAAAGAGGACATATGTATTTAGGTAATACTGCAGACTTTTTTCAACTGTTTTTCATATTGATTACTTCATGTTATCCCACTGAGATTCACTGAGATTAGATATTTGGATAAAGTCAACAATTAGTGGATCAGCCAGGCCTAGAACCCAATTCTGGCGCGATTCAGGATAGTCTTGGTTGGATCACAGTGATTCCAAATATAGAATGGCCAAAATATATGCTATATGTGTATTTTTTTTTGGTAAAGATTATTCCTAAATTAGCTGACTGTCCTTTTCAGGAGGAAGAAAGCAAGCTTTGTCCCTCAGACAAAAATGACAAATGTGTAGCTCTATGGCTCAGCCCTGCGAGCAAAGAAAGGTGGCTCTTATTCTTTAAAATCACACAGTACAGAAGACATACATTCATTAGTCTTCTATATTTTGCCTGAGTTATTGTAGTTCTTTCTCTTCCAATATTATAAAATCACATCACTCATATCTATTTTTACTTATTCACCAGTTTAAAAATACACTTCATTTTATGCCATGCCAATACTCGCCAGCTTTTGATCAGATATAAAATGATTCCTAGTATATTTCTTGAAAAGGTCTTGGCCTTGCAGTAAATTAAAGAAAACTTCCTTTAGAAATCAGCTACTTTAGTTTGAAACATATTAAATGAGGTGTGGATCGCAGGCGCTCCTGATCCAGCCATGAAGGGTCTGCTCTGAACCCACATCCTTTTATTTCTACGCCCGCCTTCTCTGTGGGGGTAACTGACAGCTCCAGACAGAGCCCCTTTGTGGACCACTCTGGGACAGGGGCAGGGAGGTTAGACTGCTTTTGTACTTGGAAGGACAGGTAGACGGGGCCGACAATTTGACCTTTCTAACAACACAGTATTCCTTTTTCATTATTAGTGTTTAGATCATAAGCTGCTTAGCAAAACAAAACATCCAAGAACTGAACAGGCACAAGAAAAGGGAAGGAATGAAAGATGTGGTATAGTAATAACCAGAAATACAGACTCGTTACTTACTACAAGCCTTTGTCCAGATAATGAAAGTGGAAAGGGTAATTAATTGATTGTATCGATTAACCATTTGTATACTAGGTGCCATTTCATTTTTAAGGGAAAGGATGATGATGACTGCTGTGGTCAAATGTTGCCCCAAAAAGTTCATGTACTGGAAACTTAATCTTCATTGTAATGGTGTTTAGAGGGTGGGAAATCCAATTATGGTGTTTGAAAGGTGGGGCCTTCAAGAGATGAATAGATTGTGAAGACTGTGCCCTTGTGAATGGATTGATTCATTCATGTAGTAATGGGCGTGGCTCTGATGGCTTTATAAGGAGAACAAGTGAGAAGATTAGCTCACTCTTGCTCAGTCCATTCTCACCATGTGATACCCTGGTCACCATGGGACACTGTGGAGAGTTCCCACCAAGGAGAAGGGCCTCACTGGATGTGTTCACTGGACCTTGGACTTCCCAGCCTCCAAAACTGTAAGAAATAGATTTCATTCCTTTATAAATTACCCAGTTTCAGGTATTCTGTTATAAGCAACAGAAAATGGACTAATACAATGACAACACTGAAGCAATTGCTCATATTGTCCAATCCCAAAAATGTGACTCAGAGGAAAACCCTGTTTTTTTGCTTTGAAATTATCAAGACTGATTTTACAAGTTGATTTTGCAAGTGCAGACTGTTTAGAGAATTGCATTGAAGCAACTGTCTAAAAGAAAGGAAACTTTCGAAACCATATTCATAAACTGATATGTAATAAAATTAACAGGGATTTCCCCATAAAGCTAGAGAAATGGCTCTGAACTCAGAATTTTTAAATACTTGTAATGCTGGCTGGAAAAGAGAAGGAGTGAGCAAAAGTCTCAATAGAACATAAGTTTTATTTCTGCTGTGTAAGAAGTTAATTGTCCTTTCAACAAAAACAAAACATGTTAAGCTGCCTTGAAATCCACAATAAGACAAACTTTCCCCCCAATATTTCTGGTCAAGTAGACATGAGGTCAGCGACAGCTATTAATTAATTCAGGAATTGTAATCATTAGATAAAATGGTGACATGTTAGTGATAGCATCTGTGTTATGAATAGAGTGTGAAGAGCAGTTCATATGTTTTACATGTTGATTAAGGACCAAAATGCAGTTTCTGGAGAGATGGGTCATTGTTTAGTTGGAACATAAATAATTGAATTAGAAGAGAAAATAATTAAAGCAGAATTACATAAAAACCAGGTCTGGGAAATTTTTTGAGACTCATACAGTATAGAAATTTCCAATGAGAGAAAAAGAGAGAGAGAGAGAAGCAGACAGAGAGAGAGAGAACACATGAGCGCATGTGCTGAGGACACTGATACGTAGATTTTATGTAACTTTGCTCCAGGGTATTGAATGTATTTCAAGAAATTTAAAGCAGATCATAAACTACCTTTTAAGTTTAAACAAAAGTATTAAGTACTTTTTATTGCTTAAAGTATATAAAATACTTTGTTACTTAAAATACTAAAGTATTTTTGTTATCCCTTTCCCAAATAGTAAATATATTGCAAAATGTATACTTCTCTCCATTACTGTATTGTATTCAAATATTGAAGTCTAAGAAAGATGTAGAGGAAGGTAAGACTCCGGGTGTGTTATTTTTCTCTCTGACATAGTTTTTCTATGTATGAGACCGGGCATCACGGGACAGTCATTGTTTGTGCAGCGGGTACAACAGGATCATTTACATTTTTTACCTCAAAAGAAAAATAGTCTCAGGTCTAAGAGGATAGCGAGACAATGACCTTGGGCTGTAAATCCTCTGCCTGATAATTGTTTGGTTTGTAAAGAGTAGCTCAAGCTCAGAAAAAACAGAGGAGGAAAGGAAGGAAGGAAGGGAGGGAGAGAGGAAGAGAGGAAGAGGACTGAGATTCAGTTTAAATCGATGGCAGGAACAGTGTTCTAGTTATGAAGTCGCTGTAACCTAAATCACACTATTAGCAGCACTTACCTCTTGACATCCTGATCCACTGTCAGAAAGGACATGGCCTGGTTTTTCACAAATGTAGAAAAGTGTTTCTTCACAATTTTTAACTCTCCAGTGTCCCTCCTGAGGAGAAAAATGTTACAGGTGAATGAATGAATATACTCTATGCTGATGGGCAACACCAATTATTTGAATAAAAATACGATTAATAATAAGTGTTTCTGGATGAGTGTAATGTCTCAGGCTCACAGAAAGGGTTGACTGATACTCTCTCTACAGGTGGGAGGCCCCATGCTCTCTCCAGCATGTAACAGATCCAAGGTGTGCAGTCTTGATTTGGGTGGGCAGGCGCGAGGGAGCAACTTGTGTTTCTTGATGGTTGCCATGTGCCAGGCTTAATGCCCAGTGATCTTCATATATTATCTCATTATTCCTCTGAGGTGGGGGTTATTATTCCCATTTTAAAGGTTTGGTTTAATGTTTTGTACTAGTTCGTCTCATTCAGTAGTCTGGCCGGACCTGAGAACTTGCATTTCTAGCACGTTGTCGGGTGATGTTGTTGCTACTGGTCTGGGGCCCACGCATTGGGAACCGCTTGGATGCAGCCATCCCCTGACCAAGTGAGAACGCTGCTTCCTCTCTTTAACTACTTCCAACTGTTATATTGAATGCTTTGCTGCTGTCATGTATAAGCCTAAAAATGCCTGAAAGCTACCATGACTTACTGTAATAAAATTTTCATAGCTAAAATCCATGTTTGGCCCCCTCCTTCCTTCTTCATCACCAATTCTTCAGAGCACCACCCCATTTCCTCTCTGTATGATAGGCAGATAGATACCTTCATGCATTCTCCTAATTCTGCTGAAGGCTACTCTCAGATCCTTTGCTGATAATGATATATTAACTCCCAACAGATTAAAATTTTATCCTCCCAAAGGATGTTTTATTTTAACACAAATCAGAACCTTAGGGTTAAACTACACAATTCAAATTTTAGGTGGTATGTTAGGCATCCAGAATTTTAGGGGAATATGGGGCCCTTCCATGACCCTCAGAAAAATACCATGTCTGTGGCTGACACCTTCAGGTGTAGGAGGAGCCCTGCACCCCTCGTGCTATGGGTTGAATTGTCCCCCTCAAAGATTCATGAATTAATCCTCCCAAAACAGTGTTGAGGGTGGGAAATCCTGTTATGGTAATTGAAAGGTGGGGCCATTAAGAAGTGATTAGATTGTGAGGACCATGCCCTAGTGAATGGATTGATCCATTCATGCAGTAATAAATGGATGGTTTCATGGGTGTGGTTCTGACGGCTTTATAAAGAGAGTGAGTGAACAGGTTAGCTCTCTCTCTTGCTCAGCCATTTTGCCATGTGGTACCCTGTGTCACTACAGAGTCACACCAACAAAGCCCTCACCAGATGTGCTCCCTGGACATTGGACTTCCCAGCATCTGAAGCTGTAAGAAATAAATTCTATTTCCTTATAAATTACCCAGTTTCAGGTATTCGGTTATAAGCAACAGAAATGAACTAATACTCCTCCCCCACAGAGTTTTCCAGCAAACCATCCAGTTATAGGGTTGGGTCACTCATTCTGCAGTTACTTAATAACTGTTGGATGGATGAACAAATAAATAATTTCCTATGCTCTCATATTCAAATTTAGGTGTCAGCCATGATTAGGTAACTTGTTAATTATAATAAGTATATTCATATTGTGTTCTACTTCATGGAAATAAGTGTTAATTTTCATATACCTACTATTTAAGGGGCTACTAAGCTGCCAAAAAAGGGGTCACAAAATATCACACTTACAGCAGCATTGTCCTGACCCATCCAATAATATGAATACTTACCTCTGCGCTCTTAAAAGTAATCCCTGTTCAGAGGCTGGCTAGTTAGCTCACTTGGTTAAAGTGTGATGCTGATAATATCAAGGTCAAGGGTTTTGATCCCCAAACTGGCCAGCCACCAAAAAAAACCAACAACAAAAGAGCTCAATTAAAAAAAAAAAACCTTGCCCAAACGTTGGTTCCTGTTCTGTAAACACGGTAAATAAAATACCCTTTTCTGTCCATAAGAAATGAAAGTTATCTTAATTTTATCAAAATCAATGAGGCAATAAAGCATCAAATTCTTAGAATAAACTGCAGTGGGTTTCAGCAGAGCTAGACACAAGACAAACATTTAGAGAGGTCATTGTTTCTTCCTCCTCAAATCTGACTCAGAGACACTGCCTTAGCATATATAATTGTAAATGCACAAGTCCACGTCAGCCTTAAAAGATAAAACAAAGGAACATGTCACAAAAGTAAGTGCTTAGAAATTTTCCATGTTTGGTTGGCACAATCACTTTGTCAAGCTACTTAAGTAGCATTTAATGAACTGCTTCTTGGGGGACCTCGACATGGTATTCTGGTGGGTGGAAAGAATGAGGATGCCTACCAAGTCCCAGTAACCTCCTAAAACTCAGCCAGTGCATTCAGCAGCAGATCAAGGAGATTCAGCCTGTTTTAAACATAAAATAAACCATTCAAATGGCTTGGGGTTAAACTAATTCTATAATTGGATGTTTTAGATAAATGGGAGACTAGAACACAGGGATAAGTGTGATGTTCAGGCCATTGGGACCACTTCGTTCATGTGAGGAAAGAAGCAAGATTTGCCATTGATTCACAGTTTTCAGAGATTACACATACTGTTTAAATCCTTTTATATTAGCAAGATAATGGAGCTGAAAAACCATCGCACTCCAGAGTACCTTGTGACTTCGGTTCTTCGCTCTTCTTCACTGTGGCCGTCAAGGGCACCACCATCCACCAAAACGGTGGCCGCTCAAGCCACACACCTGCTTCTCTCTCACCCCCGTATCTAATTGAGCAACAAATCCTTCCTCCAAATCATTCCTGAATCTGTCCACTTCTCTTCATAGTCACTACCCTAATTCAGCCCTGGAGTAGCCTCCACACTGGCTTTTCTGCTTCCATTTTATCCCTCTCCAACCCATTCTCTGTGCAGCAGTCACAGTTACTTTTTAAAATGTAAAGCAGATCTCTGTCTCCTTGAAGCACACTCGTGGTTCCTCTACCACGCCCTACCGGCCTGCCATCTGGGCATCCCTCCCGCTTCATCTCCTACCACCTCCTCCCCACTGGTATCCTTTGTAGTCATTAAACATGGCAAGCTTAGTTGCCTTTGGGCCTTTGCACTTGCTGCCCTCTGCCTGGAATGTTCCTCCCCCTGTTCTTCGAGAGTTTTTTGTTCTGCTTTGTTTTTCTTTAAGTCTCTGCTCAAATGTCACCTCTTCAGAGAGGCCTTCTGTGACTGTCCTGTCTGAGGTAGCTGCCCCAACCCAAGCTTCTCCCTTTTATGTCACCTATTTCCTTGGAGCAATCACTACGACTATAATTACCATTTTTTTTTTTTTAATATCCTTGTTTACTGTCCAGCAGGAAAGCCCCATGAGGAGCAGGGACTGTGCCTATCTTGGTCTCTGCCACAGCCCAAGTTCCTGGTGCAGGTGGCCCTCAATACAAGTCCAGCAAAGTGAGCACTGAACAAATCAACCAACTTACAGATTGTTCTGCTGAGACACATAGCTGGCTTCTATTTGGAAAAATGTGGGGTTCAAGTCTGTGCCAATTAGTAAAGATGACAGAGGAGCCATTAGACCATTCAAAGGAAACTGGAATTTTATTGCTGCTCAAACCAATCCATGTTTCTGATGCATTTTCTGTAAGAGATAAATATAAATTACTTAAAAGATGCTATTATTTGCAAAAGACATAACACACTGGGATTATTACCAAAATATACACTTTCCATGTTGTTTTTCGTTATTTCTGCATGTGATGAAACACTTAGTTTAAGCCTCGGTGTAAAATACTTGTTTAAACATTTTTCCCCCACAATATGTAGATCTGCCCAATACAGGTCTTATAAGGGAGGCAGAGCATGAACTAAAGCCAGTGTATGGATAAAGCTTAAGCACATGAGATTCCTGGGACTATGTGTAAAGTAGATCTAAAATGTCTGGTTTTGCTTCTGCCTAGAGAAAGGAAAAATAGATAGTTCTACTGGATTATGAAAAGGGCACATGAAAAACAAGCTTTTTTTTTTCCCTTTTTTCGTGTCCGGCAACGGATCGCAACCCTCAGTGTCACGCCCGTACCGGACTGGGACCAGCAACGGGATCGCAGCCCTCGGTGTTGCACCCGCACCTCGTTCAGCCAGTGAGCGGGAACCGGTCTGTATATGGGATCCAAACCCTCAGCGGGAGCGCCGCCGTGCTCTCAAGTGGCGCACTGTAGCAGTGCACCACCGGGCCGGCCCGAAAAACAAACTTTTAACGATAGTCTAATTTTAAGATATATTTTCTCTCGCCTTCTTTTTCAAATTTTTTTTTTTTGCTGCTGAAGAAAAAGGAGCAGAAGCTCTTAAAGGCATTGAAAGGCAAACAATGGGGCTGCTGGAAATGTTACTAAAGCTTGACAGCCTAGGTAGGGTGAAAAGACCCTAAGTGGCTGAGAGAGATGTTAAACAACCCTTGTTGAGATAAAGGCAGCTGTAAGGCTGTTTTAATCTCAAACACAAAGGATTAGGAAAAATGACAGAGGGATTTATGTTGTCACCCCAAACTAAAACCTAACATCGAAAAGGTCATGAAAGTAGAGTTTGGGGATTTTTTTTTCCTTTTTAAAAATTGAAAAGTCAAGTCAGTGATTTTAATGTTTTTCAGCAGAATTCTATGTCAAATACATGACACAGGGAGAAGCAGACCTGCCCTGATGAACCAAAGCTGGGTGAAGGCCCAGGAGCCCAGAACTCCTGAACACAGCACACAGTCTGGAAACCACCACGCCCAACATTTTATCCATTTACATTGGCTAAAATTGTTGAATCCAATTATTAGCACACCACTGCTATATAGTAGCCATAAAGTTAAATTACAGGTTTAGGGGTTTTTTTTTAGAAGTTTTAGGAAATGACCTTTGCCCCTTAAAAAAATTAAAAACCCACCTAATGTATTTGGCATATGTGAAGATGTTACAAAGTTTCTAAGCATGTATTTCATAAAAATCCAATGAATTTGCACTCCCAGATAGTAATTAGAAACTTTAAATATATGTGCTGCAAATAATCACTTTTAAATAGCTTTAGTTTCATTTTCAGCTTCATTAATAAAAGAAGTTACTACATTATATTTCATACCTCTTAAATCAAAGGCAGCTGGCACTCACCATCTCCAAGGAGGGTCACAAGAAACTCCACTTCTGCTAATGAAGCTATGTCTATTAATGCACTATTATCAGACTGGCAAGAATGCAAAGCCTCATTCCAGGTCTTTTCTTCTTTCTGAAGTTTGTAGCAATTACGATTATAGGGATTCCAGCCAGACTCACAGTGGGTAGCATGGTATCTCCAAGCATCTATTTCTTTTTGAACCAACAATAAACAATGTCATTTTCCACAAGTATTTTAACATTACTTTTTATTCTTTATGTAAATTGCCATCAATATGATTACTTTAAAAATGTGAAAAACAGAAACATATGAAATGACATATAAATCATGGAATTCTCGATCTTCAGAGTTGAGAAGGGTCTAATCTGTGATGTATATCTTGACAGAGGATTGAGTGAATCTCAGAGCTTCATTTTCCAGATGAGGCATCTAAGGTACAAAGAAGTAAGGAGAGTAGGGACACCATCCCCTCCCACACAGGGATAGCCAAAGCAACAAATACACAACTACATTTTGATGCAGGTAGCTGAAGGGGAGTGCTGGAGTATATCCAGGGAGTAGCAGAAACCCTGTGGAGCACAGCAACTCAGGGTGGCTACACAGAGAATAGAAGGAAACACCTCACCTCCACCACCCTGTCTCCCAGTTGGGATCAGCTTGGAACCAGAGCTACTTCACTTTGCTGGGAAAGTGTGAGCAAGAAGACCCCAGCAGCCCCCATCATCACCTCGGACACCTACGGTCCTCATCACTGGGAACTCCTGCAGTCTTCAACAGGTACTAAGCCCAGCCAAGGGAGCTGCCTATTGTCCACATGGCTGCGCTCGCTCCACAGAAGAAGCCAATGCTCTGCCCTGCCCACCGTGGTCTGTGCAGCTGCTGTGCTATACCATCTTAGAAAAAGAAGCACTGATGGAGTGTGTCCTGGGGGTAAGTAGCCACCACACTTTTCCAACCCTGATGCTTTGTCACTACAGCACCACCCTGCCTGATGGCCTGCCATCCCCAAGCCGAGCTGCTGCTACACCCCATACCATGAGGCCAAGCTGCTATAGAGCCCCTTCTCCCACCCTCTGAGTTGCTGCTGCTTTTGCTCCCCAGGGCTGAGCTGGCTTGTTGCCCTGCCCCCTGGGGAATCCCTGCCTTGGCTGCCCATAGCAGTCATGCCCTTGGCACCTGAGCTGAAGCAGCACCCCACCTCCTGAAGAAATGGTACCACGGCGGCCCAGAACAGTCACGTTCCCAGCACCTGATCTGAGCAGCACCCTGTGTAAAGGGGAATTGGTGCTGTGGCCGAGCTGAACCGCCACAACTCCCAGGGCTGAGCTGATGTGGCACCCCATGTCCCAGGGAAACAGAGCACTGGCTGAGCTGGGACACTCTGCCCTCCAGGCTGAACAATGGTAACACCCTGCTTCCCTGAAACTGGATTAGCTACCAGAGCCTGAGCTCCTGAGGCACCCCACCTCCTAAGGAGTGGAGTTGTTGCTACACTGCTCCTCGTCACCTGGGTCCAAGCCATACCTACACTCTGCCATGCCTGGGTCCTTGCTCCTGCTGCACTGGTCCTCACAGAGCCTGGAATACGGCAATGTCCTACTGTCCCAGCATTCACAGTTACCACGATGTGGTTCCTCACCCCCAGGGCCTGAGTTGCCACTATGCCCTTTTAGCTCTGGTTTCCAAATTACAGCTGTGCCCATATTTCTGGGGCCAAACCTGTGGAGCACCCCTTCTTCTATGGAGCTGTGCCAGTGCTGTGCCCTGCCTCCCAGCATCAGAGCCACAGCTAAAACCCAGCCCCCTGTACCCAGGCTGCTGGAGCGTGCCTCAGAGTAAAAAACCCCACCTTTGTGGGCAATCTGCATCCACAGTGCCTTGGAAAGTAAATCAGTGTCCCAAGTCCCAGATGCCACAGTGGGTCTGCAAGACCCTAAGCCCAGGACCTTGGTTCCTAAGTTGCTCTGAGAATCCGTGTCCTGGAACCCAGTACCACTGCAGCTGCCTTTGTGCCAATTCAGACCCAATACCAAGAGGAGTCCCCTCATTTAAGATTCACCATTGTGGGAAAACTAGTACAGGAGGACCCCAAAAGCCTTTGACACTGAAGACTCTAACAGTACATGCTACCACTGCTGGTGCCACAAACTCCTACAGCCTGGGGGACTTAGGCACCCACAGTCATTGTGGGTTGGTGTTGATTGCATCTAAAGAAACTGCATGGAGGCTATATAACTGCATCTACTCAGAACCAGAGCCACTGCACCCTTCCCAACTGGCACCCTAAGACCCATCTGCAGGTGAAAGTCTTTTCCTATTAAAGCCACTTTATAAAGTTTGGAAGAAGTGACTATTCCACCAGTGTTCAGACATTAACACAGGGACACAACGAACATGGAAAAGCAAGGAAACATGACCAAAGGAACACAATAATTCTCTAAGAACTGACCCCAAAGAAAAGGAAATATACAAATTGCTTGAAATGAAATTCAAAATAATAATCTTAAGAAAATGCAGTGAGATACAAGAGAATACAGGTAGAAAAATGAAATCAGGAAAACAATTCATGATCTGAATGAGAAACTGAACAAACAGATAAATATAAAAAAAGACCCAAAGAGAAACCTTGGAGCTGAAGAATTCAATGAATGAAATAAAAAACACAATAGAGAGCTTCAACAGCAGACTAGACTAAGCAGAAGAAAGAATCTGTGTACTTGAAGAGAAGTCTTTTGAAATTACCTAGTCAGAGAAAAAGGAAAGAAAGAAAAAAATGAAAAAGAGTAAAGACAACCTATAGGACATATGGGACACTGTTAAGTGAATAAAGTTTCACATTATGGGAGTTTCAGGAGAAGACACACAGAAAGGAAGAGAAAGTTTACTTAATGAAATAATTGTGGAAAATTTTCCATGTCTTAGGAGAGATATGAACATCCAGATCCATGAAGCTTAAAGGTCCCCAAACAGATTCAACCCAAAGAGGTCTTCACTGAGGCACATTATAATCAAACTATCAAAAGTCAAAGACAAAGACAGAATTTTAAAAGTAGCAATAGAAAAGTGTCAAGTAACATATAAGGGAATCCTTATTATACTATCAGTGAACTTCTCAGCAGAATCTTGCAGGATGAGGAATTGTGGGATGATGGTGAACCAGAGATACTCAGGGCACGTTCTTCCTGCAGAAGACCAGAGCAGGCCCACTGCTACCACCACTAAAGTCACTGGCACCATCATCTGAACCCAGGACTGTTGCCCACCTTCCCACAGAGAGGTTCATCCACTCCTCACCTCTGCCATCTGCAGCGTGGCCACTGCTGCTGCTGCAACCACACCCCCCTGCTGCATGCAACATGGCCCAGGATGCTACCACCACCAAAGCCACCAGCAGCTGCCCATGCATTGCAGGTTCCCCCATCCTGTGCAGCTGCCACAACAGGCACTCCTGCTGTGTGTGGGCCCTCCATGCAGCCATTGTACCAGGCTCCCGGGCTGCAAGTGTGCCCTCCCCCATGCAACTCTGATCCAGGCTCCCTGGCTGTGGGTGGGGCCCCCTGCAGAGCTGCTGTTCCAGCTAACCAACCATACATGGCACCCCCTGTGCAGCTGCTGCTTCAGGCTCCCCAGCTGCATGTAGGCCCCTCTCCCATGCAGTTGCTGCTCCAGGCACCCCAGCTGCACTAGGGCCCTCCCACATAATTGCTGCAACAGCCCCCATCCCCCCACAGCCTCTGCTCTAGGCTCCCTAGCCAATCAAAGGACCCACCTGTGCAGCTGCTGCTCCAGGCATCCTGACCCTCCCTCCATGCAGCTACCACACCAGGTACCCTGCCCACCACACTAGGCACACTAGCCATATGCAGGACCCCTTGCCAGCCCCACTCAACTTCATTGACACAAGGGGGTCACCCTTCAATTTGAGGAGTTCTAGTATACTCCAGTGCACCTATCAGGGTCAGGGGACACTTGCTGGCCCTGGCCCAGAGTCATCAATCCCAGACAAAGAGTGACAGAGCACCTAGGTACTTCTCTCAAGAAATTGACAGCTTGCCCATGTGATAGAGTTTGGATGTATTGTCCCACTAAAACTCATGTGGAAATCTGATCCCCAATGTGGCAGTGTTGGAAACTGATTGAGTCATGTGGGTGGATCACTCACGAATTGATTAATGCTCTCTCCGTGGGTGGGGGGATTAATGAGTGAGTTCTTGCTCTATTAGCTCCCATGAGAGCTGGTTGTTTAAAAGGACCCTGGCACCTCCCCTCTCTCTCTCTTGCTTCCTCTTGCCATGTGATCTGCTTGTACCTGCTGCTGGCTGCTTGCCGCTTGCTGCCATGAGTAGAAGCAGCTTGAGGCCCATGCCAGATGCAGCTGTCCCGGAATTGTAAGCCAAATAAACCTCTGTTATTTATAAATTACCCAGTTTCAGGTATTTCTGTTATAATAACAGAAAATGGATAATAATATAAAAACAGAATATACCATCCTCAATGACCCAATACAGTGCTACTAATCTTAGCAAGAAATCACTATGTTCTCAAGTGCCTAGGTCACAGAGGCACTCACATGCAACTCCAACACTGAAAATGTCTGAAGGAATCACGTGGAGACTATACCACTGCTTCTACCTGGAACTAATATTACATTATCCTATTTAACTGTCAATATAAAACACATCTACAAGACGAAGACTCTCTTCTCAAAGCTCACTCTACAGTGATTGAAGAAGCAACTACTTTACCAGATGACCAGATACCAATGTAGGGATACTAGAAATATGAAAAAGCAAACATAAAAACAAAAACAAAAAAACTAAGAAAATATGACACCATCAAAGGAATACAAAAATTATTAAGTGCCAGACCCAATAGAGCATGAAACACTTGAAATGACTAACTCAAAGAGATACAAGAAGACTCAGTTAGACAACACAATGAAATGAGAAAAAATATCTGGGATATGAAGGAGGAGATTTACAAAGAGATTAATAAATTAAAAAAGAATGTAGCAGAACTCCTAGAACTGAAGGATTCAACAAAGTAAAAAAAAACACGACCAAGAAGTTAAGGAGCAAGCTAGGGCAAGCAGAAGAAAGAATTTCTGGTATTGAAGACATTCTTTTTGAAATAACCCAGGTGGACTGAAAAAAAAAAAAAAAGGAAAAAAGAATTTAAAAAAACAAAATCTAAGAGAGCTAGCAGACACACTTAAACACACAAACATCCAAATCATGTTGTTTCAAAAGGGGAGGAGAAAGGAAAAGGCATTGAAAACCTATTCAATGAAATAATAGTGGAAAACTTCCCAGGTATAGGGAGAGACACATACCTTCAGATTCAGAAGGCTTAAAATCCTCAAACAGATCCAATCCAAAAAGATCCTCTCAAAGACACATTATAGCCAAACTGGCAAAGCTCAAAGACAAAGAGAGAATCTTAAAAATAGCAAGAGAAAAAGTGTCAAGTCACCTATAAGGGAGTCCCCATCAGACTAACAGCAGACTAATCAACAGAAATTCTAAAGGCCAGAAGAGAATGGGATGATATATTCAAAATACTAAAAGAAAAAAACCTGCCAGCCAAGAATACTATACTTTGTAAGGCTATCCTTAAGAAATGATGGAGAATTAGTGTATTTCCCAGACAAACAAAAAGAGTGGGGGTCCTGCATCTGGAATCCAAAAAATAATAATCACTACCATAAATACACAAGAAAGAACAAAACCCACTGGTAGAACAAAAATGCAAATGAGAGTGAAAGAACCTATATTTTACCACTTCAAAAAACCAACAAACACTGAAGACAATCAATAAAAGGGGAAGAAAGGAACAAAGATATTTAAAACATTCAAACAAAAATCAATAAAAAGCCAGGACTAAGATAATACCTTTCAATAACAACCCTAAATATAAATAGTTTAAATTCCCCACTCAAAAGACACAGAATGACTGACTGGATTAAAAAGCTAGACCCAACTATGTGCTGTCTTCAAGAGACTCACCTCACCTGTAAAGAAAGAAACAAACTAATCATGAAGGGATGGAAAGATATACCACACAAATGAAAACCCAAAACTAGCATGAGTAGGTGTTCTTATATTGTACATAATAGACTTTAAGCCAGAACCCACAAAAAGAGAAAAAGAAGGCCACTATACAATGATAAAGAAATCTATGCAGCAAGAAGACATAACAATCATAACCATATATGCACCCAACCCTGGAGCACCCAGATATATAAAGCAAACACTATTAGACCTAAAGAAAGAGATAGACCCAAATATGATAATAGTTGGGAACCTGAATGTCTCTCTCTCTCAGTGTTGGACAGATCATCTAGGCAACAAATCAACAGAGAAACACAGGATTTAAACTACACTTGAGACCAATTGGACCTGGCAGTTATCTACAGAACAATTCATCCAACACCTACAGAATATACATTCTTCTCAACAGCACATAAAACATTCTCCAGGATAGATCGCATGGTAGGTCACAAATCAAGTCTCAACAAATTTTGAAAAATTAAAATCATTTCAAGTGTTTTTTCAGACCACAATGGATTAAAACTAGAAACGAATAACAAGCATAACTCTGGTAACTATGAAAATATATGGAAATTAAACAACATGTTCCTGAATAATCAATGGGCCAAAGAAGAAATCAAAATGGAAATTAAAAAATACTTGAGACAAACAACAATGCAAACAAAACATACCAAAACAAGTTCACAGAAGGAAGGAAATAATAATAAAGATCAGAACAGAAGTAAATCAGGTATAGAATAGAAAAACCTACAAAGGTTGAATAAGGAAGAAATAAAAAGCCCAAACAGACCAATAGCAAACAAAGATATTGAAGCAGTAATTAAAAATCTCCCAACAAAGTAAATCCCAGGACCAGGCAGCTTCACGGCTGAATTCTGCCAAACTTACAAAGAAAAATTAGTATTAATACTTCTTAAACTCTTCTAAAAAATAGAGCTGAAGGGGACTATCTCTTTACACATTTTATGAGGCCAGCATCACCTTGATTCCTAAGCCAAAGACACCACAAGAAAAAAAAAACTAAAGGCCAATATCTCTGATGAACATTGATGCAAAAATCCTCAATAAAATCTTAGCAAAGCAAATAAACAATCCATCAAAAAAATTATAATCATAATCAAGTGGGATTTATCCCTGGAACCCAAGGCTGGTATAACACGCAAATTGATCAATGTGATATATCACATTAACAGATTGAAAGAAAAAAAATCACATGATTATCTCAATTGTTGCAGAAAAAGTTCAACATCCTTTGTCAATAAGAACTCTCAACAGAAGGAAGGTCTCAACATAATAAAGTCCATTTGTGAAAAACACACAGTTAGAATAATAATCAATGGGGAGAAACTGAAAGCTTTTCCTCTAAAATCTGGTTCAAAGCAAGAATGCCCAGTCTCACAACTTTTATTCAGTATAGTTCTGAAAGTACTATCAAGAGCAATCAGACAGGAAAAAGAAATAATATACAAATCAAAAAGAAAGAAGTAAAATTATCTATATCTCCAGATGAGATGGTCCTCTATGTAGAAAACCCCAAAGATTCCACCAAAAAAACTGTTAGAATTAATAAATGAATTTAGTAAAGTTGCAGGATACAAAATCAACATACAAAAATCCATGACATTTCTATACACAAATAATGACCTAGGTAAAAAGAAATCAAGAAAACAACCGCATTTATAATAGCACCAAAAACTAAATACTTAGGAATAAATTTAACCAAGGAAGTTGTAGTGGATTGAATTATGTCCCCCCAAAACTCACTGAAGCTTGAATTGTGTCTCTCAAGTTTCATGTATTAGGAAGTTGGCCCCCATTGTGACTGTTAAGAGAGTGGGAAATCTTATTATGATAATTGAAAGGTGGAGCCTTGAGGAGGTGATTAGACTGTAGGACCACGCTGTAGTGAATGGGTTAAAAATGGTGGTCAGGGGCCTGGTTCTGAGGGCTTTAAAAGAAGAGAGAGTAGAGTCTATCTCTCTCTCTCTCTCTCTCTCTCTCTGCTCTCTCTGCTTCCATCATCTTGCAATGTGAGACCCCTGGATGGACTTTGGATTTCCCAGTCTCAGAAAAAGTGACAAATTTCATTTTCTTTACAAATTACTCAGTTTCATGTATTTTATTATAAGCAACAGAAATGAACTAATACAGAAGTGAAAGACCTGTACACTGGAAACTAAAAAACATTGATGAAAAAAGTTGAAATGGACACAAATAAGTGAAAAGATATTTCATGCTCATTGATCAGAAAATTAATAGTTAAAATGTCTATACCATCCAAAGCAATATACAGATCTAATGCAGTCCCTATAAAAATCCCCAATGGCATTCTTCACATAAATAGAAAAAACAATCTTAAAATTGGTATGAAATCACAAAAGATCCTAAACAGACAAAGCAATTTGATTAAGAAAAACAAAGTTAGAAGCATCACACATCCTCATTTAAAATTATATTACAAAGCCACAGTAATCAAAATAGTATGGCACTGGCATAAAAACAGACACATAGACCAAAAAAACAGAATAGATAGCTCAGAAATAAATCCAAACATATATGATCAACCAAGTTTTGATAAGGGCACCAAGAAGACACAATGGAGAAAGGATAGTCTCTCAATAATTGGTTGTGGAAAAACTGGATTTCCATATGCATGAGAATAACATTAGACTCTTATCTTACACCATACAAAAAAATCAATTCAGAATGGACAGAAGACCTAAACATAAGACCTGAAACCAGTAAACTCCTAGAATAAAACATAGGGGAGAAGCTCCTTTACACTGGCCTTGGCAATGATTCCTTGGGTACCACATTAAAAGCTCAGGCTACTAAAGCAAAAATAAATGAATGGGACTACATCAAACTAAAAAGCCTCTGCATATCAAAGGAAACAATCAATAAAATAAAAAACACAACCTACAAATTGGGAAAAAATATATTCATTTATATCTTTTGAGGGGTTAATATTAAAATTTATAAAGAACTCATACAACTCAATAAAAAGAAAACATACAACCCAGTTAAAAAATGGGCAAAGTACCTGAATAGACATTTCTCCAAGGAAGACATAAAAATTGCCAACAGGTATATGAAAAGGTGCTCAACATCACTAATCATCAGGGAAATGCAAATCAAAACCACAAGGAGATATCCCCTCACATCTGTTAGTATAGCTATCATCAAAAAGACATGAGATAACAAGTGCTGGCAAGAGTGTGGAGAAAAGGGAACCCCTGTACATTGTTGGTAGAAATGTAGATTGGTGTGGCCATTATGGTTAGCAGTATGGAGGTTCCTAATGAAATTAAAAATGGAATTACCGGATGACCCAGTAACCTGTTTTCTGGGTATAAACCCAAAGGAAATGAAATCACCACCTCATAAAGATATCTGCATTCCCATGTTCATTGTAGCATTTTTCACAATAGGTAGGTAAAGTATGGAAACAATCTGTCAGTCAACAGACAAATGGATGAAGAAACTAGTGTATATATATAAAATGGAATATTATTCAGCCTTAAAAAAGGAGATTCTGCCATTTGCCACAACATGGATGGACCTGGAGGAAGTTATGGTAAGTGAATTAAGCCAGACACAAATAAATATTGTATGGTCTTACATGTATAATCTAAAAAAAAAAAAAAAAAAAAAGGCAAAAAAAAAAAAAAAAAAAAAAAAAAAAAAGGTCAAATATACAGAAATAGAGAATAAACAAGTGGTTATCAGGGGTGGAGGTGGGGGAGGAAATGGGATATAGGTCAAAGGATTCAAAGTAGCAGATATGTAGGATGGACACGTCTGAAGATCTATTGTACAAAATAAGGACTAACATTAATAAAGTGTTTTATATTCAGGATTTTTGCTAAATGGGTAGATTATAGCTGCTCTTGCCACAGGGTAAAAATGGGTAACCATTTAAGATAGTGGATGCATTCATTTGTTTCACTAATTTGTTCCATTTTACTATATATATGTATCTCATAACATCATGCTGTTAAAAATAAATTTTAAAGATTTATTTAAAAAACAATAAATAAAACAAACAAGTAAAGAGATTTGACAAAGGTCATACAGTGAAAGCAGAGAGTCAGGGCTAGGTATAAAATTGAACAGAATTTTCCATTTTGGAAATCTTTTTTTCTTTGCAAAAGGAGTTTCATGGAACACAATTTAAATGGTATTCCAAGAATTTTATACACAGTGTGTGGGTGGAGTAGATATTTATTCTCAGCTGAAAAGAGCCTAAAACTCTGGCCAGTTCCCTAAAGCAAGAATGACAGATAGGTTTCACCTTCTGAGGTCAGTGTGAGTGTCTGTGGTATCGCTCTGGGTAGATATGGGCTCCAGGTTGGACCTACAGGAACACAGAGCCATGAAGCTTTGAACATTGGAGGGGAGGACGGTGGTATGCATGCCAAGTTTTGGCTTTCCTTTTCCAGGAGCTTGTCCCCAACCTGATGACAGCATTTTTACGTTAATTTATTAACCAAACTAAGTGCCTCTCTTAAGAACTAATTTAGTTAGATACAATTTCACTGCCATTTGGAAAACAAAACCTTCTTTTAAAATTGCCTCTAGAATTCTGACAGCAATTAGAATCACAGTCAAAGAACAATAGAACATTTAGATATCATCTACTCTAACAGTTTTCAACCTAAAAAATAAAAAACAAAACAAAAACTCATGGAACCCTTTCTACACATGGAATTTTAAGGAGGAACTTCTGGGGATGCTGGAAACAGCTGGGAGACATGGAACTAGATCATCCAAAGAAGTTGCTGAACTTGAAGCAACAGCAAATAATGCAAACAAGCTTAGCTTAACCACTCCCATTTCTGGTCTTCTAACCTCAATTAGTAGATCGGGAGAATGAATAAAACTGAAGAAAAGAAGGGTGTCAGCAGAGAGTGCAGGAGGGCCCAAGAAAGAAGAAGAAATGAAAAAGGAAGAAATGGAGAAAGGAAGATGAAAGAAGGAAGAAAGGGAGGGAAACGACAATAACAGCCAGTATCAATTTCAGCAAATTCTTGGAATAATGGAAAAATCTCTACATAAAAAAGTGATAGGATGCTCCCTCTCTCCCCACCCCCTACCCCATATTCTACAATCTTCCTAGGCTTAGCGATTTAAAGATAAATGAAAGTTAAAACTAATTGTAAGAGACAATATTTAAAAATAATTTAGCTTTTTGTCTTCAGTCTAGAGTTGTTTCTAATCTTCTGATGATTCTTTTTAAAATGGTTATGTTTTTATCTCCACTTTCTGAGTTAAGACAGTAATTCCCACAGAAACTAAAAAGAAGTAATAGACCTTAAAACCAGAAATAATTGTAATTAGCTATTATTTAACCCTTAATTACATCTAAAAGTTTTGTATGTTATTTCAGGTTATACAATCATTTTCTAATTTATTTTCAATTTCTAGGGGAAACAGATAAAACTCAAAACTAGAATAGATGGGCCGGCCCGGTGGCGCACTGGATAGGTGCACCGCTTGGGAAGCGCGGCGGCGCTCCCGCCCGAGGGTTCGGATCCCACATACAGACCGGTTCCCCCTCACTGGCTGAGCGAGGAGCGGGAGCAACGCCGAGGGTTGCGATCCCATTGCCGGTCCCCGGTCCGGTACGGGGGCAACACTGAGGGTTGCGATCCGTTGCCGGACACGGAAAAAGACAAAAGACACAAAAAAAAAAAAAAAAAAAAAAAACTAGAATAGAAAAGGAAGCATATCTTTTTTTCTAATGCAGAATAAGAGAAAATGTAAATTTTTAAAAAGAGGAAGAAAATGTTGCTATGCTCAGGTTATTTTGTTTCACTTTTTGGCAAAAACCTAAAATGCATTTATTAAATACACAGTACCTTTGGAATAAGAGATATTATCTAGTTACACATTTTTATTTATATAAATCAGCCTTACTAAGTTTAAATTATGAATTGCTAGCAAAAATATAGGAGAATTTGAATATATTAAGAGGACAAGTAAAAAACGTGTCAGAACAACTTAAAAATACTCACCAACTATTTTATGATCAGTGTGGTTTAGATGCTTTTTACATATGTAAGGCAAGGCGGACTCACAATCTCGACTCCTCCAGGAACTTGGCATAAATGAGTTAAATGTTCCACAGTGATATTCAACAAATGGGTCAAAACTTATCTCTGAAAATATAAGGTGTGTAATTTCATATTAGAAGCAAAAGTGGTTAGTTTAATACACATTAAAATATAGCTTTAGCATCAAGGGGACAGCCCTTCTATTTGGTATATATAGTGAATCCTACAAGATGTTATGATATATCTGTAACTTTGTAGTTAAAATCCAGGCATGACAATTAACTGATTTCTCAAAGATTATGAAAGACCCAATTTTATTGTTTTCAAATAGATAGGTATTTTGCAATTTGTTGCTAGTTTTAAAGCAGCAGACTGGAAACTTGGCTCTGACTCAAATCCTCCTGCAACCTTGGCTGTGGCTTACCTTCTTGGCCTCCATTTTCTTGTCTGGAAAAGCTTGTATTATAGCAATTCAGTCAGGCTGGAAAATGTTTATAAACTATTTTCAGAATAACATGGTTTATATCTACATAGGAAATGCTGCTGTTTGAGGCTACAGATGACGCCACATGTTGAAGGCAAGTAAAACACCGAGGGTACCTGGTTTCCAGTTCAGATAGCCGAGTGGTGTCCCATCAGACCACTGCCAGCCAGCGTTTCCATCCAGCTGATTCAGACCTATCCACACTTCTAGGGCTTCATTGCTCATGTGCTCTGAAATGAAAATGACAAAATTTCAAAAATTCAGTGTTACACTTCCTTCTTGTTTTCCTGTTCCTGGATCATGGAGTCATCAATTAATCCCAGTCAGTGACAAAAAAGGGTTTAGGTGCTACTAAAACCCATCCTGGTGCTTCAGAGTGACAAAGCAAGCCTCCACTATGTTGAGAAACACTGCTGTTTTCCAAAGGCTCACTGACAGCTGCTCCTTAGCTGTGAAGTTCTTCATCCAAACATTCAGAAGTGTTGCCTTTCAGTGGTCGTCAATCTGTCCAAGGTGCATGGTTACAAATTCGAGGCTATTTTATTTGTGTGAGCTCATGCTCTTAAGCGTTTTAGAGGGTGGAGGAGGAAGTGTCCAGGGCTACTCCCAGAAAATGTACAGATGCAAATCTTCAAATTTAGGAAGGTATGCTGAGAAGAGCAGGGAGGGGGCTGTATGGTGTGACAGCCACTAGACATTGTCTGGCCAAGAGGAGCTGCATAATCCAAGTGCCGGAGGGATCCTAGCAGGTTGGGACCTAAGGCCATATGCAACACAAACGCTGGGCTGCTTCCACAACTGGGGGTGGAAGGGCTGAATCTGTGGCCCCCACTCCTAACCACTCACTGCACCACAGCAACTCATGGTTTAATTCAATGCCATTTTTGTTATAGATGCTATGAAAAAATACATGCATTGACATACTTGTGCAGAAAAACCTGGTTCTCAATATTTTTAAATTATGGAAAAATTTTTCTTTGGTTTTTCTCTTTGTGCATGTGAATTTTGAAAATTATCCTAAAATAAACATGTATTATGTGCACAATAAAATTTGGAAAAACCCCAGTGTTAGAAACTTTTAAGGAAAGTGGCTAATTTTGTGACACTTTCAAATGTTGCTATTTAATCATTTAATCTATAAAGGAGAGCACTGTTCTGTTACGGCTCATCTGCTTTAGAACACAATTTATATTGAGCCAGATGCAGAGGCCCAGCCTGAGACTGAGACTCTGATAGATAAGAGTTGTAAGTAGAGTATCTGTTTGTCCCAGTTTGCCTGGAAAACTCATGGCTTGTGCTGGTAGTTCCAGAATAATTATTAATTGCAGCCGCTTTTACTCTCAAAGAGTCTCGGTTTGGATGATAGATTGTATGATTATCCACGTTATGAAGGTCAGTGTATTCACATAACAAGGCTGCATTGTCCTCAGTGATTGCACATTTCAAAACAGTAGTAAAAAAGAGAAAAAGGTGCTTTATAACTTTGAGACTCCAGAAATCACTAAACAGAAACAGCATGGGCCCCACTCTTCCAAGTGTCTGTGGCATTAACATGGCATTTCTTCCTAATGTCCATTTGATTACTTCTTTGATAGCACCATTTGATTAAATCATTTAACAGGTCTTGGGATAACAAGAGGTGAAATGAAAGATGGATTGATGAGATAGGAAGAAATTTCCACATTTTATGTATGTTTAAGTGCCAAATGATATTTTAAAATAATGTAACTATAATATTTAAATGTTAATTATTCTTAGAATTATTTTGAATACCCATTGTGAAATTGTTTTAATCATATGCATTAAAAAACATTGTGTGTGGGGCCGGCCCGGTGGCGCACTGCTACAGTGCGCCGCTTGGGAGCGCGGCGGTGTTGCAGTGGCGCTCCCGCCAAGGGTTCGGATCCCATGTACAGACCAGCCGGTCACTGGCTGAGCGAGGTGCAGGAGCAACACCGAGGGTTGCGATCCTGTTGTCGGTCCCGGTCTGGTACGGGCGCGACACTGAGGGTTGCGATCCATTGCCGGTCATGAAAAAAAGACAAAAAGGAAAAAAAAAAAACATTGTGTGTTTTTAATTTGTGTTTAAACGTCCAAAAAAAATCTTACCTTTACAACTAAATTGGCCCACAATACGAATAGCAGACTCAAACCAAAATTTCTTTGGATAATTCTTGGCATTTGTGACAGCTTAGGTAATTCCTTACATCACAGTTAATGTTTACCAGTGATTAACAAGAAATATTAGACTATTCTCATCATTAAAAAATATCTCAGAACAGGTTTCTGTCTTTATGAACGGACTTCTGTTTTACAATTCCCAAAGTCTAATTATAGAAAGGAGGTAATTAAATCAAAATTTTTGACATCTTATTTTTAAAAATTGCTATTCAAACTTGATGAATAAATGTAAACCCTCTCATGAGAAATCCTGGCAGTTAAGATAGATAACAATTATAATTCATAAACAGTGTGCAAACTTTTATATAAAAACAATTACATGTAAATAATGATTTTGGAAATCGGCATTTTCCTGCACTATGACTCACTCAAATTAGTTTCAATGATACTTCCCCTCTTTTGCGAGGCTGTGGGGAAAGAGCAGGCATGTTCTGTTCATACATTTGTTACAATCCTTATGGAAGGTACTAATGACTTGCAAAAGCTTTAAAGTGTGATTCCTCTACCGTCCAGTGGATCTACTTCTATAGACTTACAGAAAAATAATTGCGGATCTATACACAAAGGTATGTGCAGGGACAATTTATAATAGCAATAAATAAAAACAAAGTAAATCATTTTCTCTCTCTATCCCTAATAGGAGGAGATAAGATCAATATATAACTGCTAACCTGTGCTATTCTCTAACCATCAAAAATTATGATGTAGATCTACATGTGTATTTATAGACCTGGACAGATGTCCATTTTATTCAGGTAAGTGAAATAAGCAGATTACCAAACTGTGTGCATAGCTGTTGTTAAATGGTTACCACACACTGAGGGTTTGTTATATGTGTCAGGCAGTTTTCTAAGACTACCTGCATTACAAGATGTAATCCATATCAGGAAGTAGACACTACTATTATTTCCACTTGATAGAGGGGGAAACTGAGGCACAGAGTGGTTAAGTCACTTGCTTGGGAAGCCCTGACAGTAAGTGGTAGAGGAGGGATTCAAATACAGGCAAGAGGTTCTCTGGTCCCTGCTCCTAAATTAATAGCTTCCTCATGTTTTTATAAAATACTATTTGGTAGAGATTCTATGTATGCATACGTGTATTTACATATTTTTTAAAAAAAACGTAGTTATCGGGCCGGCCCGGTGGTGCACTGCACTAGTGCGCCGCTTGGGAAGTGTGGCGGCGCTCCCGCCGAGGGTTCAGATCCCACATACAGACTGGTTCCCGCTCACTGGCTGAGCGAGGCGCGGGGGCAACACCGAGGGTTGCGATCCCGTTGCCGGTCCCGGTCCAGTACAGGGGCGACACTGAGGGTTGCGATCCGTTGCCGGACACGGAAAAAGACAAAAAAAACAAAAAACAAAAAAAAAAAACGTAGTTATCTCTGGATTGTAGAACTATGGGAGCTTTTTAATTTGTTTTTCCTTCTGGATACCTGAATTTTAAAAATTATTCTAAAATAAACATGCACTACATATGCAATAAAATTTGAAAAAACAATTGTCAAAAACTTTTAATAAAAGTGACTAATTTTGTGAGAATTTCTAATGTTTCCAAAAATTTTTAAGAGGTATATGTACACACATACAAATGCATTTAATCTATAAAGGAGAAGATGGGAGTTTAGGTGATGGGTGAAACGTAAGTCTGCATTCATAAGCCCAATTCTTTTGACATTTTATATTACTGTCTTACACTGTTAGTGAACATGTGTGTGTTTTTGCTTTTCCCACTAAATTTTATTAAGTTCATTGGCACCCACCAGAAGGCCCATGGTGTACCTGCACACCGTGAGTGATAGATAAGATTTTGTTTAATTAGTAAGTCACTTAATTATTTATTAATGGAAATTGAATAGCCAAGATCTCCGGAAGAGCAGGAATTGGCACTTAAGCTTAGAAGTCTCCCTGACCCACTTGCTAGAGCTGTGACTCTCCTGGGTCCCTTGCTGTGGCCTCAAATTCTCTTCTCCAAGGAGGATAAAATAAGGAAGATGTGCCTGGGTGCCAAATGGAATGGTCCAGGGTTTGTGTAAAAATTATGGGTGAGAGTTTGGGCCATATTAGAAAACAAAAAAAATTTTAATGAACTTTTTTCAGAATATATTTTTGCATACATGAACATAATTGTTGACAATAGTGACTTTATTGTATCAATATTATCATGCATCATCCACCCACTTACTCCTTATGAAATTTTCTTCAGTTTCATCCGCAATACTTAGTAAAGCGCCTCCTTGCATCTGGCATGAAGAATGTGCCTCACTCCAAGAGAGAGATGAAAGCAGGTTGAATTGGTAGCAAATGTGTGAACTGAGGTTCTTCTCCCAGACAGCGTCACAACCTATGTCTGCAGAGGTTGGAAACAAAGTCCACTGAAAAAATTCACTATAGTCTTATTTTATCTATACAGAGAGATATATTTTTCTTTTTTTTTTTACAGTGATATATTTATAGGATGAATTTGAATGGAATAATTCCAACTCACAACCTCTAAAACTTCAGTCCCTTATTCTTAATTAGTTCTTTAGAATGAAATCTACATTGTAATTCCCATTGACATCCTACTGTTAAACCCTTTCAAGATTTACCTAGGGAAATTCAAAAAATTATCAATAAAGAAGCTCTGATTATTTCTGGGAAAATAGTAGAAACCAGTTTTAAGAAAAGGAAACAGAAGTGAAGTATTTATGAAAATAACATCTGAGTTCTTCAAAAAGGAGTCATTTAGAATTTTACATTGAAAGCTGTCTGAATTTAAAAGTTTATCTGAGTTAGACACAATGTTGCTTCAAGAAGCTTTTTCTCTCCCAAATACCAAAATCATAGATGAAATAAAAGGGATACAATAGAAATTATGTATCAATAATGAACACAAGTTTTCAAATAAACATGGAGCACAGGACCACTGATATTTAGTTAGGAAAGTTCTCTTACACAAGAGGAACAGAAGCAAAATCTACTTGTAAGACACTGGCCAAAGATTGCACATATACTTAAAAGTAAATTCAATAAAGTGAACAGTGAATCTGACATCTGAAGTTTACTGAAATAAAAAAATTTAAGACCTTGTGTGGGTGATTTTGCTAAAATTTTAAATCAAACCCCAAGGCGAACTAAGTAGCCACAATAATTACCAGAAATCAAACTTAGCAAAGAATTTCAGAATGTAGAACATGTGACTCATATTAACAACATGAGTGCAATCATTAGGACAGGCAACTTGCATCTAGAACAGCCTTTCCCAAAGTGTGGGCCTCAAAGTAAGACAACTTCTAGAGGCTCCCCAAGAACATCTGGGATGTGAAACATACATGTGTCCTCTGGGAAATTCACAATGTACATTAGCATATTAAAGACTCTGGGAAGTTCTGTAGTAAAGAAACATACTTAATTTTAATTCGGTATACTTGAAACTTATTTGACAATAAAATCTTATTCATTGTTTTCTTTTTCATGTCTGGTCACAACATATATTTCCAAGAACTGAGCTAGTTAACCAGAAGTTACCAAATCATGTATAAACCTAAGCGTTTCCATAGTGTTTCCTGACTGATATGTGTATTTGTAGAAGGATCTGATATTGAAGGAGGACAGAAGACAAGACTATCACCAACTAACACTGAATGAAAGGAATAGAAAGGAAGGGGAAAGAGAGGGGGAACTTTTCAGCAACTATTTTGCCCTGGTGGCTGAAATTTCCCCACTGAGATGAATCCTTAGAGATTGTCTTCAGTCAAATGCTAGGCCTTCCCCACTGAGCATTATCAGACATAAGTTCCACCATATTCACATAGTGTGACAGCCAAGACCATGAGGAGGAGCAGGGAACTGTTTGCAATTTCAGTGTGCATAAAAATCATTCAGCCAGATTGTAAAAACATGCAGATTCCTTGCTCTTAGTCTCAGAGATTCTAAACCAGTAGGCCTGGGGGTGGATTCAGGAACATGCATTTAAAATATATTCCTGGTTCTAATGAAGATGTTCCATGAAGCAAACTCTAGGAAACGCTGGCTTCAAGGAAAAAAATTCAAAGCACTTCCCAAGGAGGGCAGGTCTGAGCAGCCCTTGGTTACTAGAAGATAGTAGGATGTCAAACAGAAAGGTCCCAGGAGAGAAGGGAGTCAGCCCTGTGGATAGGTACCTGCCTCTCACCTCCTGTCATGGGGGAAGATAAATCCTAAATATGTGTCCAGGCCACAGCCACATACATGATAAGAAAAGGCCTGGAAGACACATCAGCTGATCTCATTCCCATCTTTGTGAAGAGTTGGTCCTACCCTTTCAGTACAACCTTTTGTAGTAACCTGCCTAAATTCTATATGCTAAACAGTTGAGGTGAGAGGCTTGCAGGTGATCGTGTCTATGCTGCAAATTACATACCCTAGTTTATGTTAGATTTCCCTTGGTTTCAGATTATCTGTGCCAATTCTTAAGGTTAATTGGTTGGGAACTTTCAGTCAAATATTTGCAATAGGTGCGCATATTCTCCCAACACATAAGTTCATTTGTCTTTGAAATTTGGTATAACTAAAAATTTGAACTTTTGTGCAGGCAGACACAGGTTCTTTCTCTGCTTCTCTAGGTGGATCTCATTTGAAGGTTTTAAATGATAAATGGTATGACAATGCCATTCTGGGCTGGGTGCTGTAGTGGACACCATGTTGCACTGCCCTGATCCAGGGCTGAAGGGCTTACTTCCCCAGCTGCCAGCAGACACCCCTCAGTGCTAAGCCTCCTTCAGGGATTGCTACAGCTGAAGTCTCTTTGCCCAATGTCATGCTCCCTACCCAAGGGCAGCTGCCAGACCATGACTGGTCAATGCAGAGATATGAGTCCCCCTCACTCCAACTAGGGGCATCTCTGAAGGCCACCCCAGCTTGAGAACTCACAGAGTTGGTCTAAGAGTCTAAAATAAGTGATTCAAGTCTGAACTCTTTCATTTTTGACTTTCAGCTACTCCAATGCCTGACAGCTCAGCTCTCCCTCTCCAGCCCAGCTGAGCTCCTGTCCAGTCCATCTCCAAATTAGATCTTCATTAAATCCACTTTTATCCAACCCCCTTGCTACCATCCAACCCTAGTCACCACTCTTCTTGGCCCAGACTATTGCTCCAGGATTTCCCTATTGCTCCCTTCCAAGCCATTCACTATAAAGGAGCCAGAGTGATCACTAAAAATATTTTAAGTCGTTATCACACCCCTGCTTAAAATCCTTTATGGCTTTCATTTGCACTTAGAATTAGGTACATCCTAACCCATACCACACCCTGAATTATCTAGCCTCTGCATGAGCTGGCCTCTTCTCACCCTGCCAGAGTGTCTTGTTCCTCCCTCCCTCTCTCACTCTGCTCTTGCCACATTATCTTTCCTGGACAGCAATAACCTCTTTCCCTCCTCACAGCCCTCAGACATTTGTCCAGTGACATGTAGAGGGGTGGAGTTGGGGGAGCAGTCAACCTGGACAGGTGGGAGTATTTTATCGCTGGCGTTCTTTAGAATTGCCAGAGCATGCGCATGGTGAGACAAAAGCAACTGCCCTTTAGTTGGCTTTATTATTATTCTTTAGTTCTACTCAAACATGTACCATCTTTACTGCCTGCACCCGCACTGACCACTCCTTCCCTGTCTCTTTGGCACACGACTTCACCAGCCCCTCTGTATGAGGATCTCATTCTTCCACCCCCACTTCTTGATAACCCCTACCCATCTCTCAGGCTACAATTTAAATACAACTTCCTCAGGACAGCCTTCTTTGACTCTCAAACTTAAATCTGGTTTCTCACTTATAATACAGGCTTACAGGCTTTTTTTTAAAAAGTAGCACCTATCAAAATTTGTAATTATATATTAATTTGGCTATTACACTTGAATGTGAACTTCATTAGGGCAGGCACCATGACTTTCACCTTTCACATTCATGGTTACAACCCCAGCAGCCAGAGTCATCTCTGGCACATAGTAGGTGTTCAATACATAACTGCTGAATGAATAAATAGTTTGTAGAAATGGAGATCAGGCATGTGTTGTCACAGAAGTCAAGAAGAAACAGTGTACTGAGGAATAAAAGCAAGATGAGACGGTACAGGCACTTATTTTGAAAAGTCTGTCTATGTGGGAGATGAAAGAGTGTTTTCAGGAGGCAGAAGTGGGAACGAAGGAACTGTATTATTTTTTAAGATGGTATTTTAAGACTTGAACAGATTTAACTGCTAATAAGAAGGACCCAGTAGCATGGGAGTGTGCACTGAAATCACCTAGAAGTCTGTTCAAACAGATTGCTGTGTTGCACTTCTAGAATTTCTGATATATAGTGGTGTGGGGTGGGACTGATAATCTGCATTTCTGGCAACCTCACAGGCAATTCTGATGCTGCTGCAATAGGGATCAAACTTTGAGGACCACTGAGATACAGGCTGGAGAAGGCTGGATGTGAGCCCGGGGGGCAGATTTGCCCTAGGCCCGAGGAGGAATATCATCCTCTTGTACAGGAGAGAAGGGGAAAAAAAAATATGGGTACAGGCCCAGGTAGGCTTAAAGGTTAGGGAGTGGGAAGTGGTCACAACTCCCCCTCTAATGGATCCTTTTGTAATTACGAAGTAGGAATTGAGGTCATCTGATGAGAATCAGGAAGGAGAACGAAAGGTAGGGTTAGAAGTTAGAGCAGAATGGAGAGGTTGGTATGGTCACTGTGGGCCGCGTTGCAAGAGACAGAACAGCTCTGTTGGTTCCTGTTGAGGGCTCAAGTGAGGTCAGCAATCATACATTCGTACTGGTGCCAGTCTGCTCTGCTATGTCATTCAAGCTACTGATTAGAATCATATCAACTGAGTAAGGTTCAAGGGCAATCAGATCACTCCAGAGGTTCATATCCTAAAAATATCTCACACTAAGTGTGACTCTCCAGCTGTGTAAGGCACATAACCAAGAGAGACCTAGCATGGCCCAGAATTGCCTCTGGACAAGCCCAGAGAGATCCCTATGTATCACCCTTACTCCTGAAGATGTTGTATCATATCTTTCACTGCTAGTGTGTTCAGGTATGTGTTTATTAGTAATAAATTTAAATTTTGTACACTTATAATCAGCTTTTCTTTAAATGGCAGCATTATTTTACATTGAGATATTTACACAATTTCCATATAAGAAAGATGGGATTCAGAAGTAGGACTACTTTATTCCCCTCACTCCTCTCTGTGCTAGCCACTTGTTGATCCCATGGAAAGAGCTATCAGCTTGCTCAGAATTCAGTCTCTGACATGTCATTCTGAGTTATGTTGGCCACCAGAAACCAAAAGTAACAAGAAAGGAAGAAAACTGGAACTGTAATTCAGCACTACACAAACAAACATGCTCACTGCTGGTTGTGGTAAAGGTCAGGAGAGCTGGAATCTGGCAAGCTGTCAAGTGGAGGAAGTTTCTGAGCTATGGGAAGCTGAACAAATAGTCTGGGGAGTGAAAAGCCCTCATACCACTAAGCTTAGCTTTCACTGAGGGAAACTGTAATTGGCTGTAAGTGACAGAGGATGGTGACAGGGCTGTTCTTAGGGCTATTCTCTTTAGGAGAATGCTATAGTTAAAACAGAAAAGTTTCTACTGTTAAAGCCATGTAGAATATGTGTTAATTTTATGTGTATTGGCCCATTCATTTGGTGTTAATAATGACATCTATTGGAGATAGAAATGGAAAGAGAAGATGATGCAAATATGATACCTGGTGCAGGAATCCAAAGAGTGTAGGGATTACATGCATACACACCTACATACATACATTCACACTCAGGTAGAGAAGGCTGCTGATCTGACAATTATTAAAGAAAGAAATGCTTTCATGCTTGTTGGTAAACAGCCACTGTCCTGAGCTCCCTGAGTGCCCTCTGCTGCCCCAGTCTTCCCTGTACCTCCTCCCTGCTCACATTTCAGCAGCTAAGGGGTTAATATCAGCAGTGGACCTCTGGAACTCCCTAGCACATTAAGGTCTCCACTTGGATTGATCAATAGCCCATAGCATATTGGTTGTTAAATGTCTTAATATCACCCCTGTATGTAGATGTATGTTGCATAGAATTACCTGCAAATTGTGAATTGTCTAATGAAGAATTACCTGCATCAAGATCACTTGGGTACCTGTCAAAAATGAGGATGCTTAGGTCCCACATACTGGACCCACTGCATCTCTGTGAGAAGGGCCATTTTTAACTAGTCTGTATTTTCTAGCATTTTCATCCTAGCTTCCATCTAGATGTCAAGTTCTTTGAAGGGAGGATCTTAAGTCCTAAAACTCTTGGTATTCACCACTATGCCTGGCTTAGTGCTTGCTGACTGACAATAAAGAGGACAGATCATTGCTTCAGAAGTGTGTGCCGAAAAGATAAATTAGGTTTGATGACGATGATGGCGATGACAACTATAGCAGCCATGGCTAATCCTTATGAGTGCTTATCATATGCCAGGTACTATGAGAAGAGTCTTAGATGCCTCATCTAATTGAACCTGCACAATAACCTTAGTAGGTACTGCCATTATGTCCATTTCATGGCCGAGGAAACTGAGGCTCAGAGAGATGGAGGGACCTTCCCAAAATCTCATTATTGGGAAAAACAAAGACTACAGTCTTTACCTGTCTGATTTCAAAGTCTATACTCTTTCTTATTTACCATGCCATATTGGCTCTTAGATTAGAAAACAATTCTACATGTAATTTATAAATCAGATTCTTTGGAATTAATCTCTTCAATTTGCTTTTGTTTCATATTTATTTGTTGCATTTTATTATATTATAGGGAGGGGAAGTGGGCATGGAAGATGAAGAGATTGCAAAAGCTATACTCTCTGACTTTCAGGAACCAAGGTGAAGGAGATTGAATATAGAAAGTAGAAGGTATATATAAATATTCCCCAATACTTAGGAGCAATTGGAAACCTTTTAGCTAAAAAATATAAAATCATAAAGCATTTACTGAAAAAACAGTTAGACTACTGCAGCTGTCACTACACCTTGAAAATCAAGTTAAGAAGAGAACGATTTTGAGGTCATGGCTAGAAAGTGAGTAGTAAGGAAAGGGAATCAAGATGAGAACTCATTGTCAAGAAATAATGAGGGCACCTGCAATTTAGAAAGACCATCAAGGGGCCAGTTGATGCCTGAACCCGACAGTGGGCAAGACAAGCAGTCTGGATGTGGAGAAATTAATGCGGCTCATAAGGGATAGTGGATTGAAAGGATAACTGGGCTTTATATGCATTCAGGTTTGTTGTGAAGTATCCTGCCAGGATGCTGGGATTGATGAGATCACAGAGTATTATTATTTGATTCTGGTTAAAGCATCCTTATGCACTGAGCTTAATGAAGAATGGCTAATTAGCATCTTTTGAATATAAGGAAAAAAAGGAATACACATTAGAATTGTCTTTTCAAGGCAAAAACAAACCCCAAATCAAATCTAGATTAATAGCATCAGCGTGCTTATTCAGACTTCGATACTGCATACCAATTCCAGTGCTTTTCTTTGGATACAGACAACTTTCTAATCATCCTCATTCATTCATGATATACTGAGAAGACTAGATTGATTCTTACTGGGATCTGGGCAAAATCCCCACTTCTGATCTCTTTCATAGCGGCTTGTCGTGGCACACCACAGTAAGTCATCTTCCCGACCTTCCCGGGTACATTTGTGATGCCACTGATGGTCATATTGGAAGGGAAACACACATGGCATCCCGTGGGCATTCCCTTTGATTGTATACAAATCTAGGAGAAAGAAATTTACAAAGTCAGATAAGTATGAGGTCAGCTTTATCTTTGGAAACTGCCATGTAGTTAATGCATTTTTTAGCAACTAAAACCTCTTGGGGGCAGGTACTCGCCATAGCAGAGTGAGCCCTTGGGTCCTCACAGTGTGGTGTCTGTAGAAGTGCCAGACTGAATGCTGGGCCCAGAGAACATGCTGATAAATGATTTACTTATGTCTTTACCCACTCGTTTATTTACTACTGTGCATTGCTATGGTAGCATACATATTTGTGAATGGATAAGAAAGAAAATTTAATGGAGATTTTTACTTCAAATTATCTTCCAGTCCTCAAACACATCAGCCATCAGCATATCAAGTTCAACAGTTTCACAGGCACTTATTAATTTTGAATAAATTAAGTGAATCTTAACAAATATTTATTGAGCATTTAATATGCCCAGTAATGGGGATACAGTAGTGAACAAGCCAGCAAAAGTTCCCTTTCATGTGGAGATTCTGTTCTAGTGGAGAGAGAAGAGAAAGCAAATACACAAATCAACATATAATATAATTTCAGGTAGCAGTAAGCACCATGAAGAAAATCAAAACAGGATAAGAAGACAGAGAGACTCTGTGTGTGTGTGTGTGTGTGTGTGACTCGGTGTGTGTGTATGAAGGGATGGAGGGGTACTACTTTGGATGGGGGTCAGCGTATGGCTGCTCTGAGTAAGAACGGGCTGAAGTGAGGGTGTAAGTCTTTGGGAAAAGAGTTGTTCCTGCAGGAGGAACAGCAAGTATAAAGGACGTGAGACAACAGGGCACGTAGGGTGAATGAGGAAGGGCAAGGAGGCCCGATGGCAGGGAATTAGGGAGGTCCTGGGGCGTTAGCTCACAGAGAGCCCTCTCCCCACCATATTATGGACTTTGGCCTTTACTCTGACGGTGGTGGGAAGTCACTAGTAGGTTTTGAATGGGAAAGTGACACGATCAGATTCCAGTTTTAGAGAATCACTCGGGATACCGTGTGGCAAACAGCCTACACCAGGAAAGGGCCAAGCAGGATGGCAGGCTGGGTGGCTTCTAAATGGTCAAGAGAGATGACCATGCAGAGGTGGCCTTCTGGTGGCTTTGTTAGATACTGCAATAATCAGTCATCCTTGGTGTTAAGCAGGAATCAATAAAACTTTTTGTGACTCATCTGGGGCTTTTTACGGTGAGGGAGGTCAGAGCCACCCTCAATTAAGTCCATAAGTCCTGGGATGAAAGAGCCAGCTGTGGAGATTCTCACCACTTTCCCACAATTGGCAGGGGCTGGACTGAGCTCACAATATGTGGCCAGTTTTAGAGGTTAGGGCTGTTTAGGAACTACAGGTATTTCAGGACACATCCTTTTGTTTCAATCCCCTGCCTTCTACTCAAAAGCATGCGTTACCTAGAGCCTTCCCCTGAGTGCATTGTGAGTATGGGTATATGACTAAAAAGTTAACATAAAGCAAAATTTTAAGTTCTTCTTTAGAACTATAAATTATCTGGAGTGCTGATTTGCAGCCCTTGCTTTATTGTAGTGATCCTGAAAATGTCTTGCTCTTGGCTCTGTCTCTTTTTACTCATTCCTTGTAGCTACAGGAGAGAGTCCTGCCTTGGACCTTAGGAGTTCCTTGCTCTGCTTTCGAGGACAGGTACAGAGTTCTTAAGAGGATATGCTCTCATTAAGGCATAATTGTACATGCTTACAAGAGGGGAGAGACTACATCTGTCTTGCTGGCCTTTGTAAACAAGGCCTAGCACTGTGCCCGATGAACAGTCAGTTCTTGACAAATGTGTTATGGATAAATGGATGGATGGATGGATGAATAGAGAAAGCTACAAAATAAACCCTGAGAGACAGGTTTAAGGTTTCACAACTTAACTATGTGACTTTCTTTCTTTTATTGTTTTTTGTTGTTTAAAAGTAACAGAACTATGGAAAACAAAATCTCCCTATAAAGCATGCTTCCCCGCAAACCATAGTTGGCACACGTTAAATAACCCCTGACAATAGTCTGTCACTGATCGTCAAGTGACTTGTAATCTGACCATCCCATGGACGCCAGCCAGGCATCAGGAGGCATTTGAGGGGCCCCCACTCACACCTCCATGGGCAGGGCTGAGTGCCTACAGTAAGAAAAATGGTGGCAGGGGAGGTTCTTATATTTACCCTGACAAAAGTCTTCCCTTCAAAGATCTTCTCCTTCCACCTTCCTTTTCAATCTTCCTCCTCTCCTCTTGTTCTTTCTCCTTTCCATTGATTCCCAAAGTTAGTTAAATGTTTTTACCCCCAATACCTTTAAATTCTGAGTTCTGCTTTATTATCAGAATTTAGCATGTCTATTCCAAGACTCCAGTAATCCTTTTACCATAAAAGCAAGAAAGCAACTGAAATGTATTTACCAGAAGATCTAGGCTCTGTGTAGTTCTCTCACGTAATGCTTCACAAATCTTTACTTACGGGCAAACTTTCTAAACATACCATTCCATGAGTACTTTGATTCAACTTATTTTTACCTCTGTGAAGATATTCACAAACATCTTCACCACCTGAGGAAATCCAACTATGGAGATGCTTCCTTGAAGCCACCACTGTGTTGTCGTGCTCCCCCTGGAGCATATACTGCAGAGGGCCAGTGATCACCTTCCTGTTACAGCGCCACCTCAAGGAAACATGGGTGGAATCACATTCATAGATGCTTAATGGCTGCTCTGGATTTGATAAGTTTAGGCCCAGGCAACCACTGCCTCCTACGTTAAAGAGGTGGTGGTTTGAAACCCATTTCCACAACATGTTCTTGTTTGGCTGTTCGCAGTTCTCCAGGGTCAGTATAGATCCACCCGCCTGAATGCATTTCTTGAGGCTCTCACTTTGCATAACGAATATTCCTTTGTCTGAAACAGAAAAATAAAAGATGTGGTATGAACTTTTCATACAGAATTAGCTAGTGTCATGAAGATACTGCTGTGCCTATCTAAGCTGAGATATGTCACAGCTGCCAGCCATGTCAGACAGATCTGGAGTTGATGGGTAGGGTCCACCTAAAAGGCTTTATTTGCTCAAAACAGAGGAATTTCTTCCTTGCTCAACCCATTCTCACCATGTGATACCTTGGTCAACGTGCGACCCTGTAGAGAGTTCTCACTAAGAAGGCGGCCCTCAACAGATGCGCCCCATGGACTGTGGACTTCCCAGCCTCCTGAACTTGTCAAATCAAACCTCCTCAAACAATATAGCAAACAGGAGCTTCCAGATTGCAAAGCTGTTGGGTTTTTTACCTCTACTTTCTGGGAGGATGATGTACCCAATTCCATGGGGACAGAAGCTCCCAGGCTTGGGACCCTTCCAGACTTCCCCTTATGTGTCTTTTCATCTGGCTGTTTATTTGTATCCTTTAAAATGTCCATTTATGGGCCGGCCCGGTGGCGCACTCGGTAGAGTGCGGCGCTTGGGAGTGCGGCAGCGCTCCCGCCGAGGGTTCGGATCCCATATAGAGACCGGTCCACTCACTGGTTGAGCGTGGTGCAGGTGCGACACCAGGGGTTGTGATCCCGTTGCCGGTTGCAGTACGGGCGCGACACCAAGGGTTGCGATCCCGTTACCGGTCACGAAAAAAGACAAAAAGGAAAAAAAAAATCCATTTATTACAAAATGGGTAAATGTAAGCCTATATGAACCCAATAGCGATGGCCAGATCAAGGGGTCCAATGCAGTCCTCAGGGCCAACGATCCAGGATTATCTGAATCGATCAAGCCCTACCCCGGAAGAAGTGAAAGAGCAACCACAAAAGAAAAAGAAAGGCTCTAAGCCTCTGGCTCAATTTGAAGAAAAAAATAAATGAGAACTAGAAGAAAGAACTAGAAAAACACAGGGAGAAATTGTTAAGTGGAAGTGAGAACTCATCCAAAAAAAGAGAGAAAGAAAAAAGTAAAGACAAAAATCTGGTAGGTATTCCTCTTCTCATCAAGTTCTGATTCTTCCAGCAGTTCTTCAGATTCTGAAGATGAGGATAAGAAACAAGAAAAAAGGAGAAAGAAAAAGAAGAACTGTTCACATCAATCTTCATATCAGAAACTGAATTAGACAGTAAGGATATTAAAGGACTTAGCAAAAAAAGAAAGATGGATCCAGAAGATCAACCTTTATCATCTGGGTCCTTGTGAGGATCAGATTACTTTGAGGAGGTATGAGCAAAAAGAAGAAAAGCGGTGATGAGTGAGAAAAAGCAACAGAAAATAAATTTAAAAAGAAAAAGAAGCATAAGAAATGCAGTAAGAAGAAAAAGAGGGCTGTTAGTTCAAATCCTGACTCACCTAACAGTAAGAAAAACCAGGATCCCCTTATAAAGAAAGTGCAATGTCTAAGGAAATTTCAACGTAAAAATTATGACATGTTTACTAAAATGCAAAAAAGAAAATACAGCAAACATTACACCACGTCAAGTATTCCAACTCTCTCATGTGGAACAAGTGCGAGCTGAGGACCTGCACACAGTGAGAGAAGTAAGACTGGAACCCAGCTCTTCCTGCCCCTTGTCACCACAATCCCCACGATTGCTTAATGTCCTCCTGTTCTCAAGGTGAGGGGAGGAGGCTTGCTTAAGGGAAGGAACAGAGACCAGGCTCGATCACTGGAAACAAACAGACAAGCAGCCCAGCACCACACTGGGCGTTTCTGAATACATTTGGAGGTGAAAGGAATATAAGTGCGTGTCAACCTTCCATGGTGCAGGCTGCATGATGTAGTAGAGAAAAGCCAGACAGATCTGGTTGAAACCCTAGCTTTTCTATTGGTCTAAGTAACTTGACTTTGGGAGAGTTCCTCCTTTTTCTAGACTATATATAAGGAGAAATATAGTTGGTATGAGAATTTTGAGAAAAGACATGCAAAGTGCTAATTGTTGAGACTGGCTTAAACGTTGGGACTCACATAAATGTGAGTTCTGCTCTTTTCCAAAAAAAAAAAAAAAACCCAAAATGAAAAAACAGAGGAATTCTTGGCAAGTATAAAAGGACTTACTGGAGTTCATGGGAGGCCTCTGATCTAAAACCCCCTTGGCCATTCAGGAACAAGGGCTGTTAATCTACTCAGCTATGGTACTGATGGGGAAGGAGCTCACCACAACTAGATAGAGAATGGGGATTGGAAATAAGGGGCTAGTGGGGAGGGACACTGGGTGCCTAGGGTTATGGTGACACTTTGGTTTTCTTCAGACAAATGCCTCAATGTTAGGAACACAGCAGCTGAATCAAGAGCCACTGAAATGAAAATCTCTACTGTCAAGTTCCAGTAGAAAAGCAGAAGGATATAAGTGAAGTACTGCTTCTCCACATTTTCTGTCTGTGCTGGATCTGTTGGGAGTGGAAAGGTGGAGACAGTTTTCCTAGGGGCTGGACTCTGGGCAGGAGTAGCCTGTTGGGTGGGACTGGCAGCAGCAGGTGGATCTAGGACACTAGCTGAGGTCCCACCCCTAGATATTCGAGAGGTTTGAGAGCACCATGATGGTGGGGAGACCAGAGGCCACATGGACGTGTGGAGAAAGCAGGCATTGTGTGATATACCCCTGAACTCTTCCCACTGGAGACAGAAGGGATTTGGGCAAGTTTCTTGTGGAAAGGACCTAGGCAAGGAATACATGTTAGCTACCTGCCTGCTACCTGAATTTACCTCAAGTTGCTGGCCGAGAACACACCTACTATACAACAATTATGAACTTGTTTACTCACAGGTTGGTTTTTTTTTTTTTTTTAAAGATGACCGGTAAGGGGATCTTAACCCTTAACTTGGTGTTGTTAGCACCACGCTCTCCCAGTGAGCTAACCGGCCATCCCTACATAGGGATCCAAACCCGTGGCCTTGGTGTTATCAGCACCACACTCTCCCAAGTGAGCCACAGGCCGGCCCTCTCACAGGTTTTTTGAAGATGGAATCACACCTCATTTCTTTGGTCTGAGCACAGTGTACTGAGCACATCGCAGAAGTTCAATAAGTGCTTGATGTTGACTAAACATGCTGGTAGCTGCTGCTTAGGCCTATGGCTGCTGAGGTTTCTTCAGCTCAGAATGTCTGGTCAGTTCTAAGAGCTCTTCTGTTCTCCCACTAGCTAGGCTCCCCTCTTATATTTTACTTCCTATCTATTCTTCAAAACTCTGCAAGGACTCATCAGTTTCCCTTAAAACGACTGGGGTTTAGGGCAGGTCGTGCCATGTGGCAGAGGCAGAGGTGGGACAGGCAGAAGTCTTCGAGAGATTTGGAACAGTGCAGAATGAGCCTCCTCACATATCAGTGCAAGGGAACAATGCTTCGTTTTGGTAAAAGTTCTTTTGGTTTCTCCAAAGTTAATCAGGCTGAGGAGAACTGATTTAGAGTAACCAAAGTCACTTAAGACACTGTTAAAAAAGATTGTCCATGTGTTAATGAAAGCTATACCTCTTTTAATAATTGATAATCTTACTTATCGCCATGTATTTGAGGAGTTGAATTAGTTGTCAGAAAATTGCTTTGATCACCATACAGCAGAGCAGAGAAGGGAGTGGGGGCAGAGGAGAGAATGAATGGTTTTAGGAAGATTTCATTTAGATCAGGAAATTCGTTTTCCTAATGAAAGCCACGTCCGTATGGTTATTAGTAATAGTCATTCAAAATCAAATTCACCTCTCGTTAAACGATATGAACTCTGATAATTAACCTTCTCTTCAACTCTTCCTTTTACCTTTTCATGCTTGGGTAGAATGTTAACCTTAATTTCTGTTGTAACCTACTAATTACTTTCTAGCTAGCCCAGAGTTTCATTAATTTTTCATTAGAGCATAATTACTTTATTATAATGGCTCTTCAGTTCAGCTTCTACCTGTTCGAATACATCCAGTTCTGCAACTTATTGACTGGTCCTCAGTTTATATACCTAAGAGCTCTAGAATCAAGCAGACCCAGCCCAGACCAGCTGTGTAACTTTAGGCAGATTCCTTAATCTCTGTGAGCCTCATCTCTCCTCTCTGAACTGGGAATATGTATGATCCTGACCTCATAGGGATGTTAAGTCTCTTCCATTAAAAAACCCGTGCAGAGCACACCACATACTACCATGAGAAGTGGGAAGACCTCAGTAAACGTGAGTTGTCACTATTATTATTATCCCTCCGACTTCCTGATTCTTATAGACCCAGCTGTAGATTTGGTTGAACACTATAGGGTGCTAATCTGTGCATCCCCCAAAGCCTTCTCTTCTTCCATCCTTAGCACGAAAACTTATTTTTCCTTTAGTTTCTGCAGCACGTAGTGGGTGCAGACCATTTTAGTTTTAAACAGTTCTGAGACACCATGCTATTGTCTTTTATGGAAGAAAAAATACTCTCCAAACAACCAGATAACAAAATCCTTGCTTCGTTAGTTCAAATATATGTGCGATTATGAATTAAGAGTCTTCATCTGTTGATCTTCCAAATTACCAACCTGTATAGTCTAACTGCAGCTTTTTTACAGGAAAGAGAAAAATACATGATGTTGACAAGCAGTGTGCAGATGGGGGAATGGGTGGTCTGTGAATAAGTGGACATGGAAATTACATACCACTAAAATTTGGGGTGAATAAATAATGTTTTTAAACTCCCAAATTATTAAGTATTAAGAGAAAAAGAGCAGCAGAATTAGAACTTCTTTAGTCACACCAGTGATCATAGCCAAAGATATTAGGCAAACCTAATCTGATGCTTCTCAGTTTTGGAGTCTATTACATTTCCATGCCAGCTGCCTTTAAGATGTAGCTTTGGAAAAGTTCTTCAGAATGTATCATAAACTGACAGCTGTGGCTTATCAGTAACAGTGAACATGCTACCTCCAAATATATTAAGCTAAAAAATGACCTGAGCCCATTTTCCCATTGTTATAACAGAATCTGATCCTAGCACCATTAACCTCCATAAATTCACTGAAGAGAAAATAAGTGTTTTCCAATAGACTATGAGGAGACCCAATATAGTTACCAATATCCTGAAAGTTATTATATACACATACAATTTGTCTCTAACAAAACTATAATGTGAAAATAAGCCACCGATCCTTAGTGTGGGTAGTTGTTAGATTTCAAAAAGGATGAAAATCAAATGTGAGAGGAATCAAGATTGATTATATATGTCAAGGACATCAGTTCTGCTTGAATACTGATTGAGTGATTAATGAAGTACTGCCAGAATTACTAAATCTCTTTGCAGAAAAATGTTTTTATACTACCCTTCATAATTATAAGTTTAGCAGGAGAAAGGGGATTAATTTGCGAGAAGTAACTTACAAGCCAATTTCCATTCCTTTATTTAAAAAATAAAATCCATGGAAGACAGCAGTTTTTCTTTCTACTTCTGAGTTCCTTTTAGGAGGAGATCATTTCAGACCCACTTTCCTAAGGAATGGGAGGACAATGTTTCCTTAATCAATTGTTGAACTTAAGTTTAGGGCATTTCCTTCATGACTGCATATGGCATATTCATCGATTCATTTGTTTGTTCATTCATTCATCAACAAGCATTCATTGGGTACCAGCTAAATGGGAGGCACTGTGTAAAGTGATAGAGATAGAGGAATTATTTGCCTAAATATCTGCCTTTTGAAACTGTATCTATTTGTTCTGGAATCATGGGAATTTGCCTAGTTAATGAAAGGAAGGAAGTTCCATCAGTTCCAATGCAAACAGTGTAACTGCACCTAAGCCCTTGAAAACAAGTGATAAAACAAGAAAAAGAAAACAGACCAAAATTTAAGACACTTGACTGGATCCTCAACTGATGTCACATGTGAGGGACGGGACTCCTCTGTGTCATCAGACTTCCTGAGTGGGCAGTGCGTGTGTGAACATGCACTTGCCCATTTTCCAGGGAGGACAAAGCAGAACAGTGCTGGAAGGAACACAGGTGGGGCAGAGAAGACTAATTTTACCCATAAACCCAGAACTGTGAACTTCAGAGCTAGACAGGACTGTAAAGATTATTTAATCGAACCATTCTTTTATTCTCCCCCCCAAACCATTTTGTGTTAGGATAGAAGTTTTATACCCATACACTCGGCAAGGACCTTATTCAGTCTAGGTGTAGCTTCATTTACATGTGTTCATTTAGAGAGGAGAAAATGAACCGCTACAGATTGTTGCTGAACATTTTGAAGTAGGAAACTTGAAATTTCAGACAATGTTTTTGAGTGCCTACTATGGTATGTGTTGGAAACCCTGCATATAGAAGGACAGTGCTTGTCATAGTGCTAGCCCTCAAAGAACTAACGTTCTCCCTGAGAGTCACTAAAATGTATAGAAATAATTGTAAATTAATGCCAAGATATATTTTATTTATTTTAAAAATTTATTTATTGAATCAAAATCGATTACACATATTTTGGGGGTTCAACATCGAGATATGTTGATCAAATCAATATTACTAGCATATATATTGTTACAAATCGTAATTATTCTTTATGCCCCTTGTCCAATCTTTCCCCTTCCCCCTTTCCTTCCCCCTCGCAGTTACCCTAGATTACTTCTCTCCTTCTGAAAGAGTAATGGTTACTCTGTTGATTTGTTGCCTAGATGATATGTCCAATGCTGAGAGGTGTGATCAGGTCCCCAATATTATCATAGAGCAGATGCTTCTTCTGTCACTCTGAAATGGGCTTTGTGGAGAGAGACATCCTCTTCTTTTCTTTGTCTCTGCTGGTGACTCTCCTGTGTCAATGTACTCCACTGGTTGGCGGACCATCTGCGTGGTGGTTGTGGCATCTAGCTGCTTTCACGGCAGCCATGGTTATTGTGGTGGCTGTGGTGGGCCACCAAAAGGAGGTGATATTTTTGGTATTCTCCTTGGTGCTGGAAGTGTGCCTGGTTGTGGGGTGTGCCTAGTCCCCTTCTCCATTCCTCTGGTCCCTGGGTGGGCCCCAAGGCACTGGCTCCATGTGTCTGGTGGTGGGAGGAGGGTCTGATCCCCTTCTCCATGCCTCGGGTCACCAGGCAGGCCCTGAAGTGCTGGCACAGTGTGACTGGTTGTGGGAGGACGGTCCGGTCCCCTTCTCTATGCCCCGGATTCCCGGGCTGGATCTAAGGTGCTGGCATGGTGTGCCTGGTTATGGGAGGAGGCTCTAGTTCCCTTCTCCATGCCCTGGGTCCCCAGGTGGGCTCTGAGGTGCTGGCATGGTGTGCCTTGTTGAGGGTGGGCAGTCCAGTCCCCTTCTCCATGCCTCAGGTTCCCGGGTGGACCCCGAGGCACTGGCATGGTGTGCCTGGTTGAGGGAGGGCAGTCCAGTCCCCTTCTCCATGCCCTGGGTGGGCCCTGAGGCACTGGCATGGTGTGCCTGGTTGTGGGAGGATGGTCTGGTCTCCTTCTACATGTCCTGGGTCCCTGGGTGGGCCCCAAGGCACTGGCGTGGTGTGCCTGGTTTTGGGAGGAGGGTCCAGTCCCCAGCTCCATGCCTCAGGTCGCTGGGCGGGACCCCAGGCACTGGTTTGGTGTGCCTGGTTGTGGTAGGGGGGGTCTGGTCCCCTTCTCCATGCCTTGGGTCCCTGGGTGGGCCCCGAGGTGCTGGTGTGATGTACTTGGTTGAGGGAAGGCAGTCCAGTCCCCTTCTCCATGCCCAGGGTCCCTGGGTAGGCTCTGAGGTGCTGGCGTGGTGTGCCTGGTTTTGGGAGGAGGGTCCAGTCCCCAGCTCCATGCCTCGGGTCACTGGGCGGGACCCAAGGTACTGGCATGGTGTGCCTGGTTGTGGGAGGGGGGTCTGGTCCCCTTCTCCATGCCTTGGGTCCCCAGGTGGGCCCTGAGGTACTGACGTGGTGTGCTTGGTTGTGGTAGGGGGGTCTGGTCCCCTTCTCCATACCTCGGGTCCCTGGGAGGGCCCAAGGTGCTGGCTCAGTGTGCGTGGAAGTGGGAGTGAAGTCCGGTCCCCAGATCCAAGCCACCAGTTCCCAGGCAGGCCCCAAAGGTGCTGGTGGTGTGCCTGGGCCGGAACTAATTTTTTGTCCTTTGCTTACTTCTAACATGGGAGAACTTCCTGTGGGAACCAGTACTTGAGCTGTGTGGTTGAGCTGTTTCCCTAGGGAAGGCTTTTTGTGCAGCTCAGGGTGTAATGGTTGATCTTACAGGTACTTCCAGCTCTCCAGAGACCTGGTGGATCTGTGTTCTGTGGAATCTCTGATCTGGGCCTGAGTTTTTTCATCAAACTGCACCCCATGCAATTCTGCATTCCTGACCATTCTCCTCTGAGTGGTCCTGTGCTGACTGGGGGCAACCCAAGATCGGCTGTCCTTGCTGTGTCCCAGTGTTCTCCCATTGTGCCCGTCTTGCCCACCGCCCATGCTCCAAACACTTCCCATGGGACTGGCCCTGCACTGGTCCCTTGCAATGACTCTCTGGCCTCAGAGTGGCTCCCTTTTGTCAGTTGTTCTGGCTTCTTGCTCCTGTGTGGGTCCATGGGAACCCTGTTAGTGGTCTTGCTGGCCTGGGGGCCACCAAGGCCCTCTTTTCTCCTGCTGCCTCCAAGTAACTCCATCTGAAGGGCACAGCTGTGGCTTCTGCTGGCTCCTGCTCCATGTGCTCATCGGCTCAAGCCTTAAAACAGCCACCCCAAGATATATTTTTGACATAAGAGATATAAGCACAGTGGGTGAATGGCAGGGGTCGAAGGGGTCAATTTGGCTTAGAAGATCAGAGAAATCAATCAACATTCCCCCCTCCTATTTTCATTCAACAAAACATTTATTATGGAGCTAATATTTGTAACAATGGGGCACACTGGTGAACAAGACAGGCATGGATGCCTGTCCTCCTCAGTGTTCAGGATAGTGTCAATCCATAGGTGGCAAGACGAGGGATTGGGGAAAGGCATTCTGGACATAGAAAATGTTACCAAAGCTCAGAGATGACAAAAATAATCAGATCTGGGTGATGAGAGAAAACATTGCTACAGAAAACATTTGGTGGTAGTAGAGTATGAAGTTGGAAACAAGTGGTTTGCAGTCATTTTATGAAGAACTTGAATTTGATTCAAAGCTTTTGGAACAGGATGTAACAGGCTGTGGTGTAGAAGATAAACTGGGGTGGTGAATCATTCAACAAAAACCTTTACTGAGCATCTGTGATGTGTCCAGCACTGTTTTAGGGGCCGAGATAAATACAGACAAATAAGCACATTTCTGCCCTGCAGGAGTTCTTATTTAGATATGGTGAGACATGAGTGGATCTGAAGAGCAGTCTGGAGTCTACTGCTATGATCCATCCAGCAGGGGAGACTGAAAGTATCAGTTCAACGGTGATGCGAAAGGAAAAGAGAGCATGGTTAGACTCTAGCCAATAGAGAGAAATTTCAAAGGGGGAAGAAATGACAGGATTAGATGATAGAAGGAATGTGAGGATTCTGGAAAAGGTAGTTGCAATGACTGGTTTTCTGCCTTCAGGTATTCAAGAGGCTGTCAGATGCCTGTCAATCCCTATGAGGCCATGAGGTTGATCTCTAAAGCCTGGCCCATTATTACAGTTTGGTCCATCTGTTTGAACAGTGCCGACTGAAGGTACCTATAGGAAGTTTCTCTCGAGGCCCTTCCACTTGACTTTCAGCACCCCTTCTGATCGCCTCAGATCAGAAGTGTCCGCTGCTGCTTTAGACAGCTCTTCTCTTAAAACCGGCTGAATGAAGATTTGAAGTGTTAAGTGGATAAGATAAGGTTTGAACTGCCTCAGTGAAGTTTCTGTGCTTTTAACAAAACAGCTGAAACAAACAATAGAACAATTCCTAAAGAAATACTCTTTTTATGGTGGCATTATAGGCAAGCAAAGGGCTTTCAGGTATGAAATAAATTATACCACGACAGTTTTCACCTAATTCAACTACACACTTAAGTTGGCCTTTGGGCTATTCCATGTTAAGAGATCTGGAAGGAAAAGTTTAAGTGCATGTTTCACGTCAACTGCAACGTTTAAAAAAAGCTATCAGGAAGCCACAGCTTGCAAACTGCAATCCAGTTTCAATATACCCTAGTCTACTGGGTTTGAAAAGTTTTCTCCTCCATCGTCCCACACAGCCAGTGCTGGGCTTATGAACTTCCTGCCCTGTGGCTTCTCTTGAATCTGTCCATTTCCATGCCGTTCTGACAGTTTCAGTTTCACAGGGAAGGGGTCTAGAAGGTAATGGGGAGGGCATCTCTCCTTTGTAACCAGTCTGAATGTGAGCAGCTTCTCTCTTGAGATGTATTGACCCTCTCCAGCTTCACAAATTTGGGCCTGTGTACGTCTGTCCTGTCTAGCGAGCAAGGGATTCAGATCTGATTGTGTTCCTAAGATTACTTGGTAGCAGGAAGGGATGGTGTAAGCTGCTAAATCAAGTCCTATTCACGGCTGAGTGATGCAGGAAATCTAGATTCTTAATATGACCCAAACCAATAAGTGAGAAATTCCCCATGCTTGCAGCAAGGAGTATGTGCATAGTTCCTGAAAAAAACAGATGCTCAGAACAAAGTGAAGAGTGTGCCAGCCCTTCCTACCCCTCTCTGCATTAAAATGTGCACTTTATCTCAAATCATCTGAGTTTTAGTGTATGTCTCTTAATCTGAAGCCTTTGGGTTTTTGTCAATTGCCTACTATTAGTCAACTAAAAAGTTACCGAAGTACATTTTTTAAAAATCTCCTCATCCTAATCAGAACTTCCTTCTTTCTCTGTCCTACCATTGACTTTGACTCTGAGCCTTCTTTATTCTCCTGCAGCTTCTGAAACTGGATAATCACCACCTCCACAGGCCCCAGGGACCCCTCTTGCTAAATCTTTTTATGTGTTCTATTCCCCTTTCTCTCTAATCTCCCCAAATCACAGCTCCAAGTTCCATGAGGTGCACAACACTCTTTCTCATGGATGGGAAAAATGAAACCCAGTTTAATAAACTCCACCGGGCTGCAATTTTGTGAGGCTTCGAATTACCTGTTACCAACCCCTTCACCAGGTGGGTTAACCCTTTCAGATTGTCCTTGCCACTCTCTGCCCATTCCCATTCCCTCCTGTGCCTCCCTCTCTGTCCTTCTTGCTTGGCAGTAGCTGACCCTTGCAGAAAATATTATCTCTTCCGAGGTTCTTTGCTATACCTTTGTATCTTACCAATGAATTTTTAAACTAAGTTGGAGACATTTTTCTTTCTTTTAGCTTTTAATCTATTCCCCCATCATTTTGTTTTACTTAACTGGAGAGTGCCTAACAGACATTGCTGGTATAAAAATCATTATTCACAGTGGCTCAGTTATTATCTTATAGACTGTGTTGAAAAGATACCATCTCAGTCACCAGGGAGCCTCATTACAGAGAGCAAGTTATGGCAAGACACAATAAGACAGAACATTGTTAAACTTTCCTCACAAATGCCTGCATGTTAAAACCCTGGGGGAAATAATCCAAAAACTGGGTCGTCAAAACAAGCAAAAATAGAAAATGACTCTACCATCAACCAAGACATCCCTGGAAATGATGAGACATGGCTGAAAGCAAGTGTTTATGCTGGGCTATCCATCTTAACTGCTTTGAGAATATGCCTATTTTAAAACTTAGATTTACTTAAGTGTAATTTAGAACATTAAAAAACAAAAAACAACTCTTAATGGTTGATTTCTGTTAGTTCCTGTATTAGTTTGTTAGGGTTCCATAACAAGGTACCACAAACTGAGTGGCTTAAACAACAGAAATGTATTTTCTCACAATTCTGGAGGCTGGAAGTATGAGATCAAGGTGTGGCAGGGTTGGTTCCTTCTGAGGGCTGTGAGAGAATATCTGTTCCAGGCTCTCCTTGACTTGTAGATGGCTGTCTTCTCCCTGTGTCTCTTCACATTATATACTCTCTATGCATATTTGTGTTCAAATTTCTCCTTCATGGGAGTACACCAGTCATACTAGATTAGGGCTACCCTAATCACCTCATTTTAATTTGATTACCTCTGTAAAGACCTTATCTCCAAATAAGGTCTCATTTGGAGGTACTGGGAGCTATGACTTCAACATATGAATTTGAGGGGGTAGTGGGAGGCACAATTCAACAGATAACAGTCCCCGTCTTCCTATTCATGCTGGCTACATAATTAGCAGGGCCCACGGTAAAACGAAAATGTGTGGCCCTGGATGGACATGGGGAAGTCAAGTCAATCTCCTCCTTCCCATGGGCCCACAGGGATTGTAACCTCTGTGCTATAACATGCCCGGAACACACTTGGTACCTGGATTGGGGATGGGTGATAGATTCCCACTCAGTCCTCCCAGAACACGCAGTGGTGCTGCCAGGCCAGTGGAGACAGCAGCTGTCTTGCCCTACCCAAGATGCCACAGGGCGTCCACTCCCAGGCCTTGGGCCTCCAGCCCCCCAACGCCAATGCAACCTGGTTACCATCATGGGTGGAAGGCAGCAGTGGTTGTAGGGCAGAAGTGGGAAGGAGGCAGCTGAGAACCCTCCCAGGGAGTTATGGAGTTGATACCAGGCAGAATTGAGCTTAAACTGAGGCTTCAAGCCTCTGGCTCATGCTCCATTGTCCCATTGGACTTCACATGCAATATGCAAATTTGAACATAAACATTATTATGAATCCCAAGACCCCAAACCACAGAGCATTAAATCCTAAGCAGGAGGCCCTTCTGAACATGGGTCCCTGTGCAACTACACTGGTTCCACGTCTATGAAGCCCTCCCTATTCTTCTTAGAACGAGGTTAACACTATGGAAAAAACACTTTGGCAAACTAAGAGCACTTCTCTTAGGCAAAATTACTTGAAGCTAGAAGAGTATCTGCCTTGGTTTCTCCTATGCACAATGGGTTTAATAGCAGCATTGGCCTTGGGAAGCGGGGCAAGAAGGTGGACTAGAGGTGCCCAGGGCGCATGCCTCTCACAAGAAAGGACCAGAACAACTAATAGACAGCTAAATATCAATGGGAGCATCTGCAGGAGAGCACAGGAGTGCAGCAGGAGAATGGTAAGATACCTGTGGAGCACAAAAGCCTAAGATGGCAGCATGGAGAGGAGAGAGGTACATGGCCTCAGCCACCACAACTCCAACACCAGGATCAGCATAGGAGAGACAGAGTGAAAAGGCAGGCAGAGGGCCCACACCAACCTCCATCCTTACCACGGAGGCCTGCAGTTAATATTGCAGGAGGACTCCACAGCCCTTGTAAGCCTGGAGCTCAGTGTGGGGAGCTGCCTATAATACAAGCACTGCATCCATCACTCCAGAACAGGAGCACATACAGCCCACTCCCCAACCCTCATCCTTGTGAAGCAAGCTGATGCAGTACAGCGCCATCTTGAAACAAAAGCCCTTGCAGGAGCATGCCCTGGCCTGGGGCCAGTAGCCATGGTGCTTCCCCAACCTTAAGGCTCCACAGTTATTCCAGCACACTCACAGGAGAGGCTACAATGCCTTGATTCTAGCAGCTTGAGGCCTGGACCCAGGGGCAGCTGTGACCCCAGCCCTACATGTCTGGGAAGCCAATCCCAGGCCTGTTGAATGGATCTACTGCCACATCCCCAGACAGAGATCAGACTGGCAGACCTCTACCCCCAACTTCCTTCACCCCCTCCCCCATCAGTGGGCTGAGTTCAGTGCACCCAAGCTCCAAACCTGGAAAAACAGCTCATAGGTCCCTACCTTAGTGAATGCACCCCTAGGCCAGTGGAAGTGGAGTGCATTGGTGCCCTCCTGGAGAAGCAGCCAGGAGGTCTCATCCTCAACAGTCCTGCCTAGCAGCCTTGCTCACTGCCTGAGAAGTGGCTGGCAGGGCCCCCTCTGTAGCCCCACCTAGTGGCCACATCCACTGCCCAAGAAGCTGCTGGCTGAGCCCCCTATTAGCAGGCCTACTTTGCAGCCTCACTCACTGCCCAAGAAGTAGCTGGCAGGGCCCCCTCTTTGTAGCCCCACATAGTGGCCTCATACTCTACCCAATCGAAACCTAAAGACACATTTTCAGGTGAAAGTCCTTCCCCACATATGCCCTCTACAATACTCAAAGGGGTGACCCTTCCACCAGATACACAGATCAGTACAGGGAAACAAGTAACATTAAAAACAAGGAAACATGAAGCAACCAAAGAAACACAATAATGCTCCAATAACTGATCCCAAAGAATTGGAGACTGCCAACTTGCTGGAAAAGGAACTCAAATTAATACGCTTAAGGAAACTTGCTGAGATACAAGAGTAAACAAACAATACAGTGAAATCAGAAAAACAATTCATGATCTGAATGAGAAATTTAACAAAGAAATGGATATCGTAATGGATATCGTAAAAAAAATCCAACAGAAATCTTAGAATTGAAGAATATATTGAATGAAATTAAAAAAAAAAACCACATCTGAGAGTCTCAACAACAGACTAGATCACACAGAAAATAGAATTTCTGATCTTGAAGATAGCTATTTTGAAATAGCCCAGGAAAATTTAAAAAAAAAAAAAATTTTTTTAAATGAACAAAGCCTACAAGATTTATGGGATTCTATTAAGCAAACAAATATTTGAATTATGGGCATTCCAGAAGGAGAAGAAAAAAAACGTTTTTGAAAATATATTTCATGAAATATTAGCTGAAAATTTCCCTAGTCTTGAAAAAGATATGAACATCCAAATCTAGGAAGCCCAAAGGTCCCCAAATAGGTTCAACCTCAAAAGGCCCAGTTTGTAGCCAAACTGTCAGAAGTTAAAGACAAAGAGAAAATTCTAAAAACAGCAAGAGAAAAGCATAAAGTCACTTATAAGGGAATCTCCATTAAACTAATAGTAGACTTCTTAGCAGAAACTCTACACACTTGGAGAAATGGGGTGATATACTCAAAGTACTGAAAGAAAAAAACCTGCCAGCCAAGAATACTACATCCGGCAAAGCCATCCTTCAGGAATGAAGGAGAAATAAAGTCTTTCTCAGGCAAACAGAAATTAAGGGAATTCATCACCACAGTCCAGCCTTACAAGAAATACTTAGGAAGAGAAGGAACAATAACAACTATCATGAAAACACCTGAAAATGTAAAACTTACTGGTAGAGTAGATACACAAATTAGAAAGAAAAAAGAATCAAACTTCACCAGTACAAAACCCCACCAAACCACAAGGATAAACAATAAAAAAGAAAAGGAACAAAAGATACACAAAACAATCAGAAAACAACCAACAAAATGATAGGAGTAAGACCTCACATATGAATAACAACCTTGAATGTAAGCCTGTCCTGTGGGAAGTGTTTAGAGTGTGGGTGGTGGAGGAGACGGGCCCATGGGGGGAACACTGGGGCACATCAAGGACAGATGATCTGCCCCCATCAGCACAGGACCACTCAGTGGAGACTGGTCAGGAATACAGAACTGTAGGGGTGCAGTTTGCTGAAAAAACTCAGGCCCAGACCAGAGTTTCCATACAACCCAGGTGTAACAGACCTCACAAGACCCAGAAGTACTTACAAGGTCAACAATTGAAACCTGAGCTGCACAAGAAGCCTTCCCCAGAGAATCGGCAGCAAAGCAGCAATTAAGCTCAATCACAGGGCTCAAGTGCTGGTCCCCACAAGAAGTTCCCCCATTTTATAAGTAAGCCAAGTACAGCAAATTAGTTCCAGTGCAGGGTTTAAGTGGTGGCGGTGGCTAATAATCCAACACAGAACTGAAAGAAAAAACAAAAACCCCACAGATCAGAGAAAAAAAATTGATATTAACCAGTAAAGGCCTAACACCACCAAAGAACACCTATAAAACCTAGAAGGACTGGAAGCTCCCTGGGATACCAAGCCAGGGTGGGAAGAGGGCCAAGGGTCTTAGCCATGCCCCCCTGATGTCCAGCCAGGCATTCAGCCCAGTGATGACTAAGCCCCTGCCAAAAGCAGGGCTCCTGAGCTGGGATGGGGGTGCTGAAGGTCTCAGCCATGCCCTTCCAAGTCTGCATCCAGCCTAGCAACGACCACCAGGCTGCCACCGGTAGCACCCTGAGCTCCCAAGCCGGGGTTGGGGGGCCAAGGGCTTCAGCCACAACCCTGATATCTGCATCCAGCCCAATGATGACCATTAGGCCACTGCTGGAAATGTTCCAGGCTCCCAAGCTGGGGGGGGGGGCATGGGCCTCGGCCACACCCCTCCAACATCCACATCCAGCCCAGTGACACCACCAGGCCACTGCCAGAAGCACCCTGGGCTCCCAGCTGGGATTGGGGGGCCAAGGGCCACAGCCACATCCCTCTGATGTCTGCACCTAGCCTAGCCACAACAGAGCTGCTGCCGGAAGCCCCTTGGGTTCCTCTGCAGGTATGAGGGGGGTGCCATGGGCCTCGACCATGCTCCCCCCTTTCTCATCCTCCCACTCTATTCCCCTCCCCTTTCTTTTCTCCCCCTCCACCCCAACAATATCTTAGAATGTAAAAATAATAATAATACTAGTAAAAAAAAAAGAAAGAAAGAAAAGAAAGAAATGAGTACAGAAACACAACATACCAAAACCTATGGGATACAGCCAAGGCAGTATTAAGAGGAAAGTTTATAGCAATAAATGACTACATCAAAAAGATAGAAAGATTTCAAATAAATAAGCTAACAATGCACCTCAAGGAACTAGAAAAGCTAGAACAAACCAAACCCAAAATAAGTAGAAGAAGCAAATAATAAAAACTAGAACAGATAAAAGTGAAATTGAGACCAAAAATATAATAGAAAAGATGAATCAAATGAAAAGTTGATTTTCTGAAAAGATAAAATCAACAAATCATTAGCCAGACTAACCAAGAAAAAAAAGAGAAGACAAAATCAGAAATGCAAAAGGAGACATTACAACTGATACCACCCAAATACAAAGGATCATTAGAAAGTATTATGATCAACTATACACCTATAAATATGAAAACCTGGAGGAAATGGATAAATTTCTGGACATATATGACCTACCAAGAATGAACCAAGAAGAAACAGAAAACCTAAATAGACCTATTAAGTAATGAGATTGAATCAGTAATAAAAATTCTCCCAACAAAGAAAAGTCTAGGACCAGATGGCTTTACCATTGAATTCTACCAAACATTTAAAGAACTAATACCCGATACCTCCTCAACTACTTAAAAGAAAATTGAAGTGGATGAAATTCTTCTAAACTCATACTATGAGACTGACATTACCCTGACACCAAAACTAAGTAAGGACACAACAAAAAAAAGGAAAACTACAGGTCAATATCCCCAATGAACATAGATGCAAAAATCCTCAATAAAATACTGGCAAACTGAATCCAACAGCACATCAAAAAGGTTCTACAGCATGAACAAGTGGGATTTATCCCAGGGATGCAAAGATGGTTCAACATACACAAATCAATAAACATAACACATCACATCAACAGAATGAAAGAAGAAAAAACCATACAGTCCTCTTGATAGATGCAGAAAAAGCATTTAAAATTCAACATCATTTCATGATAAAAACTCTCAAAAAATTAGATATAAAAGAAAAGTATCTTAATACTGTAAAGTCAATACATGACAAACCCATAAGGAGACTACAGTCAACAACAAATGACTGTATAATTTCAAATAGCTAGTTGAGAGGATGTTGAATGCTCCCAATAAAGAAGTGACAAATGTTTGAGATAGTAGAAATGCTAAACAACCTGATATGATCATTGCACACAGTATAAATGTACCCAAATATCATATGTGCTCCTTAAATATATACAATTATCATGGGTTAGTCAAGAAAAAAATAAATTGAAAAGAAAAAATAATTTCAGAGACAAGTAGATTAGAGGTTACCAGAAATGGGGGAGGGGAAGGAATAATGAGTTATTGCTTAACAAGTACAGAGGTTATGTTTAGGATGACGAAAAAGTTTTGGAAATACATAGAGGTAGTGGTTACACAGAATTGTGAATATAATTAATTCCACGCAATTGTCTGTTTAAAAATGCTTAAAATGGAAATTCTTATGTTATATGTTTTACCATAGTAAAAAATAACAATAATAGTACTGGTATCCTAGGTTCCTGATAAGAATTATTCAGTCACAATGATCACTTTATAAATGTTAATGAGAATAAAAGTAAATCTTAACTTTGAACATGGATGGTGCCAAAGAGTAGCAAAATAAGACAATGTTAATAGTTAAATAATCACTTTGAATTTTCTGTTTATATTTCCAAAATTGAAATGAAAAGTTCTCAAGGATAAAATGCAAAAAGCCAGAAATAGTAAAACTTTTAATAGCATATTTCTTTGGAACTGCAGAATTCTGGAAAGTATCATAAACTAAAAAGTCACATGGGCATGCATGAAAGCAGAAATCTCTTGTCTGTTTTGTTTAGCTCTGCTGTAGGTTGGATGCCCCCCAACTTCACTGAGGGTAATCCTCACTGTAACTGTTGAGGGTGGGAAATCCTATTAGATTGGAGGACCATGCCGTAGTGAATGGATTAATAATTGTGGTCAGGGCGTGGTTCTGAGGGCTTTAAAAGGAGAGCACACGAGAGGGTAGTCTCTCTCTCTCTGCTCTGCCATTTTCTGCCGTATGAGACCCCTGGGTCACTGTTGCCAGCACCAAGACCCTCACCAAATGTGTTCCCTGCACTGTGGACTTCCCAGCCTCTGAAACTGTAAGCAATAAATTCTGTTTTCTTTATAAAGTATCCAGTTTCAGGTATTTTGTCATAAGCAACAGAAAAGGACTAACACAAACTCTGTATCACAGAACGAAGTTATAGAAATTCTAGGCCGGCCCGGTGGCGCACTGCTACAGTGCGCCGCTTGGGAAGCGCTGCGGCGCTCCCGCTGAGGGTTCGGATCCCACATACAGACCGGCCGCTCACTGGCTGAGCGAGGTGCAGGAGCAACACCGAGGGTTGCGATCCCGTTGCCGGTCCCGGTCCGGTATGGGCGCAACACTGAGGGTTGCGATCCGTTGCCGGTCACGAAAAAACACAAAAAGGAAAAAAAAAAAAAAAAGAAATTCTAATCACAATCTTCCATTTTTCTTGAGTGGCTTTATAAAATACTTTTCCCTAAATTACTTATAACATACTCTTTTATTTGTTTCATTTATGAACAATAATATTTCTTTTCACTTTGATCAATTCAGAATATGACTTATATTCCTAACTATGCATTGGAACATCTCCCAAAAGGCTTTCAAGGGTAGTTTCTGAAAGAAAATGGAGGGAAGGGTCTATAAATGTCTCAGACACATTACTTTGATAGATGATATGAGGATTTGCTATAGAGGGCTGAGTTCAGCAGAGGCAACACAGAAGAATCATTTCTTCAGAAAGCCTGATACAAATAAGCAAATTGTTAGGTCAAGGGGAGCTGAGGGGCAAGGACAACTGAGCTGTGTGGCTCAACCTTTCCAGTCATTGGCTTGGACGCTGCACTGTGTGGTTATCAGTTACGGTGACAACCAACAGTAGGAAAAGAGGTTAGAAGCTGAATGATAAGGAGTAAGAAGCACCAGGAAAACTGGAAATCTATGCTGATTCACAAGGGCTTGCAAGGAAAGGAGCCCGTCAGAGAAGCTGGGGTGAGAAAAGCATGAAGTGGAAGAGATGCTGAGAGATGACAGACAGGGACAGGAGAATTGGAGTCTAGTTGCTTGGAGTGGTTTATGGCCGGGAAGGGCAGTTAAACCACTATCTGATCATGCTTTTACTTAAATTCCAAATCTCCAGATTAGGAAGATGGCTCACTGCCTACGGACTTTACGAGTTACCTAGAACAATAAATAAATCAGTAGCTTTGCGCATTTCTGCTTTATGAAAATATTCACTCCCACATGTGGTTAGGGACTTGGTAAGGGAGGAGCTGCAGAAAAGAGGCTGTTTCTCCTGCTGCAAAATCAAATCTCATGTTCCCACCATGCAGTGGGATACAGAACTGTCATGGTGTCACAGGCTATCCAGGTACCTTTTGCATTACTGCTGAGTGCCTGGTTCAAATCCCTGCGCTACAAGTTCCTGTAAGCACAAGTTACTAACCCTTCTTCATCTGTGTATTAATATTACCTTGTGGTGCAGATTCAATGTGTTGATGTATGTAAAACAGCACACAGTAACCACTCTCCAAATGTTAGAATACATTAAGAGCAGTAGAGAAGAGTGTTTTTACCTTCGTATTAGCAATACGAAGTCATGGGGAAACTCTCAGGGCCTGGGCTCCTCCCCATGGCTGCCTCCAGGTGGTAGCTCTCATCACCCTTTCAGAAACCTCCCCCAGGTGACACCTTCTCTTCTCTTCCTCACCACCGGCTCCACCGTTCCCCACATTCACTATGGCTTCGACAGCAGCAGGCTTCCTGTTGTCTTCCCCATCCCAAAGCCTTTAACTTCCACACAGATGACCCTACACTCTGGTCCAGTGCTTTCTCACTGCAGGTCATGGCCCATTAATGGTCATGAATCATTTAGTGTGTCATAACCAGTGTTGGGGTGCAAAAAGCTGTTATCCCAAAACACAGTTCTTTGACATGTTGGAATAAGGAAGCAGCCTCAGGGTCTCTCTGTCCTGCCCCCTACTCCTGTCCCTTGATTCTCTGTCACTCTCTAAAGCACAGGATGAAAGTGTTCCCGTGTCTGCCTAAAGTCCAGACCCACCAAAGAAGACAATTTCCTCTGATCCTTTCCCTGAGTGTGGAGGTTAATTCTAGGTGTCAACCTGATTAGATTAAGGAATGCCCAGAAACCTGGTAAAGCTATCTCTTTAGGTGTGTCCATGAGGGTGTTTCCAGCAGAGATTAGTATGAGAGCCTGAGTGGACTGGGTGGGAAAGACCCACTGTCAATGTGGGCGGGAATCATCCAATCCACTGTGGGTCCAGAGAGAGAAAAAAAAGAAGGAAAAAGGCAAATCTCTATCTGTGGGAGCTGGGATACACTCTTATTTCCTGTCCATGGACATCAGAGCTTGAGACTCTTCACTTTTGAGTTCCAGGACTTACACCAAGAACACCATCTGCTTCCCTGGTTTTGAGGCCTTTGGACTTGGACTGAGTCATGCTACTGGCATTCAGTTTGCAGATGGCCTATCGTGGGACTTCTCTTCACAATCGCGTGAGCTAATTCCCTAATAAATCCCCTCTCATGTATTTATAACATTTCCTATTGGTTCCATCCCTCTGGAGAACCCCAACTAATATAGTGAGTTTTCATTAATTTATATCACAGGAAGGAAGACTGGAGTCTGTCAACACACCTGGACAGACTTTTGTCACAGACCATTGTCTTATATTTCAGTCCCATTCAGTATTATGAAGAGAATCATTTACCAGTCATTATCTGCTCTGTGGGCCAAATAGACTTTGTCTCAGGCCACTGTGTCTTCTCCACGCCCACTGAGTCCCCCTAAGAATCATTTACTCCTACACCCCCATCTCCTCTTTCCTTATGGAGATGGGTATATAAGCTCTGTACTCCAATAAAAAAATTGGGACATTATACTCTTGTGATTCCCCCATGCTTTGCACCTTCCCAGCACATTAAATAATAATATTTGTTATGCCTTTTCTTCACATTGATCTAAATTTGTCAGGGATTTTTATTAGTGAATCTTCAGGGGTGAAGAGGAAGTTTTTGGCTCCTATACCAGCATAACAAAACAAAATAGAATGAAATAGAGTAGAAAAGTAGCTGCGTGTCACATTAGATAAGGACATCCTTTTAATGAAACTTGTTCCAGTTATATATATGTGGGCATATGTATTGTGGGTTGTGATATAAAATGTATTTCTTATTGTGCCATACCGACAAAACAGTACTCAACTCTTGACTCCAGCTCTCACACTGCTCTCTGTGCATTTGGTTCCACAACCTCCTCTACTGTGAGGACCTTCTTTTGCCTGTTCTCCACTTCAGTGACCACTCCTACAACCACATCTTGGATCTGGAGACTACTGAAAATAGATCCATCTTCCAAACTTGGAATTTCTGTTGTACAACCACTATCCCTCCTATTCTACAACTTTCCCCATCTGTTTTCACAAATCTTCTTCTTTTTTAAACCCTATTTCTTGAATCAAAAGTTTTTGCTCCCAATATTTTTATTGAAACCAACTTAGAACAGCTTTAATCTTCCAGATGATCTCTTTGCTGCCCTCCAGAATGATCCTCTTCAAGTCTCAAACTGACCATAACATTCCTATTAAAAGTGTGATCTAGTTTCTCTTTGTCCAAACCCATGAGACCTTTCTCAGCAGTATCCAATTCACTCAAACAGACTTTTGTTTCCAGAAGCAGAGTGCCTCCAGCCAAACTCATCACTTCCTCATCTCTTTCATGCTCCCAAATATAGACATATCACAGCTTCTTATCCTGACTGTGACCTTTCTGGGTATCTATCCCATCCACAGCTTCTGTGAGGCAGAATCCTCGTGTGCACCTCATACCCCTACCATGGCCAATTTGCCAAAGGAAGGCCTTTGATTCAAGTGCAGAGCATTGGGACTAGCCGGCATGCTGTGAACAGTATGACCAGATTCCTCTCCTACGAAGTGAAGGGACTCGTCCCAGGAAGAAATGGGAGCTACACATGAAAGTTCCTGTAAGTTGAAGCAAAAGAAACCAGTCAACAGAAAGGAGAACCAAGCAGACTATTATCCAGCCCCAGAGAGAGAGAAACAGAGAAAGTAGCTGCTTCATTTCAGTGGCCGGTTTCTGGTTCCCAGGAGGCCTGGTTGCATAGGAGAACTTATTTTTGGGTCCCCTTGAGATCATGGGATCCTTAAAATCAGCACAATGTTTGCATGAAGACCTTCAGTGGGCCTCTTTCCTTGTATCCAAAAGAGCCCAGACGGGAACCTTCAGTTCACTGAACTCTTACTGTTGACTCACACATGATTCTGTGCCTTTGCACATAAAATACACTTTCCCATGAATGCCCTATCTCATTTTTCCCATGTGGCAACTACCTACTTAACCTTTACGAAAACAAATACCCTTGTGTGAGTCTTAGCTCCCGAGGCCAGTCCCTCCTCCACCCCTCTAGTGCTTGGTTTGTTCCTTGTTGGCATAACACCTACCACACCGTTTTGTAATTGTTTGTGTTTCTGTATCTGTCTCTGGACTCTCAGCTTCATGGGGACAGTGTCATATCCTGCTCATGTTTTTATCTCCCCAGTCTGCGGGCGAGTAGCAGATTCTGTTGGTTTCCTACCCACAACCCCTAACCTGGAACTCATTCACCCACAGACAGTGCCCACATGCTCTGACCAACTTTCTGTGTCTCTCTGCCTGAGCTTGTTTCAGGCAGGTCAGAAGCACAGGGGGATTAATGCCCCAGGAGTGACCCTCAATCAATGAGAGGCGGGACCCATAAGAGGATCTGCAGAGTTCTACACAGTCCCTCAGAGGGTCCTTTGTGAAATGGAGCCCCAGTTGCCCATGGTGGTATTCTTCCCTTCCCTGCCTCATTTCCTCACTCCCTTACCATGCTTTCCAGAATCACCTCCCAAATAAAATACTTGCACCCCAATAAACACATGTCTCAGCGATTGCTTTTGAACGATTCCAAACCAAGACAAGGAGGAAAAGCACTCATGCTTGACAGATAGTGAATGAACAGCTGGGCTCTTCAGGCCCTCACCCCTCTTCCCATTGGCAGAGGATGTCAAGAGACACCTCCTACCCCATTTCACTTTCTTCTCTCTAGATAGGACCTCATGGTCAAGCACGTTGACCCCACGCTCATCAGCACCTTCACTTCCCTTGATCACTAGTCATTCAGAAGAGCCTACCCTGACCGTCCCCAAAGACTGACACAGTGTTAGGCTCTCTCCACTCCTGCCTCTGGGAAGCTGAGCACTGCAGGAGGAAACTCCCCTGCTAGGTTGGTTGGGTCATCTCATATTGATGATTTTCAGCCCTCCACATAGTTTCAAAACTCCTTTACTTGCCCCCGGGTCATTTCCTTTAGCAATGACTATGCCCACCTTTCACCTTCTTTATCCTCCCTCATGCCCCTCCCCATATCTGTAGGTCTTGAGTGAGTGAAGTTATCAAGTCTTAGCACTTGCTAGAAGTAGGGCTCAGGAGAGCCACCACAATGACGCCCTTTGGTAGAGCCAGCTAGAGGTAGGACACAGGTTCCAGTCCTGCCAAGTACAGTGCTGTGGCAGGGCAGTGAATAATTGGTACAAGACTGCCTAGCTGTCAGAATGGTCCGACTGGCCAGAGGAAGAAGGTGCCATGGGGATAGTGAAACAAAGGACAACACTTGGGGAAGTACTATTATTAGCTCTATTTTTACAGATGAGGAAACTGAGGCACAGAGAGGTTAAGTAACTTGCCCAAGGTCACAGAGCTGGTAAATGTAATAGCCAGGATTTGAACTCAGTCTGGCTCTGCAGCCCATGAACTTAACTATTATATGACACTGCATCTATTGATTTTTGAATACAACATTATTGATAAATGATTAAAAGTCAGCACAATACAGTCTATCATCTGCCTCTCAAGACTGGTAAGCTTATAATCCATATCAGATCAATCAATAATACATATCAAACAATTCAGATGAAAAATACTATATGTATCTGCTATGCATTATTATATCTCCATTATTAGTGGATATGAAACTAAAATGAGTGTATTTTTCTCCCAGTTGCTCTGTGGATGTCAATCAAAGTTAAAGGTGAGTCAGTGTGGTACAGTGAACACAGCAGTAAACTGAGGCACCCCAAAACATGTCTAATTACATGGTGGCTGTACCTCAGCTTCCACATCTGAAGAATGGATGGGTGAAGTAGACAATGTCTCAGGTCATTTCCAATGCTAAGATTTTGTTTTTCTTTTTTTTTTCTTAAAAGATGACCGGTAAGGGGATCTTAACCCTTGACTTGGTGTTGTCAGCACCACGCTCACCCAGTGAGCTAACCGGCCATCCCTATATGGGATCCGAACCCATGGCCTTGGTGTTATCAGCACCGCACTCTACCGAGTGAGCCACGGGCCGGCCCCTTGTTTTTCCATCTTTGTACAGTCAACAGAAGCTTACTTTCAAACCTGTTTAGGTTACACTTGAAATTCCATTGATGGGAATGACTGGAGTCAGGGAGGGGAACCTATGTGAGGATCAGTACACAATCTCTGTGTGCTTTAGAACATCAGTAGCAGTAGTTTCATATCTGAGGAATCTCTATGCCAGCCCCTTCTATGTCAAACACTTCAGATTTGCAAACTGCACCTGGGGGGTACAGGAGGTAGCAGATGGTTCTAATTTCAGAGTGTCCTTGACTACTTAGAAGGCACTGATTAGGAAATACTGTCTCAGGCCGGGATTTGGGTCTGCTGCATATAGAAGGGATTAGCCTGACATTGCTAACCCTGGCTCAGAGGATCACCAGCACATACGCTGTGTGGCCCAGTTCCAGCTTCTGTCCTGCAGAGTGCTGCCCTGTTCTACCACCTAGTGCTCAGGCAAAACCCACATTTTAAAAGGTAAAGGAATAACCACTGTACAGTAAACCCATACTGAGAATGGACCACATCCTGGGGTCAGATGTGCATCCATAGGAACAGTTTTTACAGAACTGACCAAGAAAGTGAAAGCATCTCTGACCTTTGGTTGCTTTAGAATAAGAATGGTGATGGTGTTCCACCTGTCCCTGATAAAGCCTTCACGGAGCCAGGGAATACACTCCTGAAAAGACTACCTCAAAAATGTATACATAACATGTTGAGAAGGTAAAATAAACCCAGATACTGATCACACCTTATTTCACCCCTTTTTTCCAAACTTATCCCCCAAAGCAGAGAGGATGGAAGCTGCCTGGAGGCTCCTCCAGGTTTATTTTACTTTCCCCTACTTCCCTCCAACCTACATACGTAGGCTTCTGCTTCTGGCCTCTGGCTTCTCTGCCTCAGAGGCGACCTATTCTTGAGTGTGGGCCTCTGCAGGACAGAAACCTCTCCTTCTGTCTCTTTACACTTCCCTTTATGAGTCTTAGGTTTAGTAAGTGCTCAACAAATGTTTGCTGAATTGATCCGTGTATGCACATGCGTGTTTCAGGGGGTAACTTAATCCTCAATGGTGCCATGTGTATTGCACACCCCGATTTTCTGCTGAGAGAACCTGAGGAGCGGAAGAGTGTAACTTGTTCCAACTTACACAGCTCATCGAGGCCTCCTCGCCCCCACCTCGTCGGAGAGGCGTTTATAAAGAAGTTCAAGTTTCCTTTCCTGAAGGGGCAGAGTGGGAGGCCTGGGCCACTCCGCAGGTGGCGACGCATACCCCGCGCGCTTGCTTTGGATAGGGGACGACATGCTTTTTGCATTTTTGTCCGAGCGGTGATCCTCCCAAATAAACAACTCTTGGAAAGTTTCCATTTGGGAACTTCCACCCTCCTGTCTCCGGCTTGTTCCGGGTGCCCGCGACCTGGCCACAACGAAGTTAAGTTGCCTGGGAGTCCGGGCCCTGCGCTCGCTGCGCCCCCCACGCAGAAGCCGGGGCCTCGGGAGGGCGGTTCAGGGCCCGGACAGTGGGGTACAGGGCTGCCCCATCCGCAGGGCTTTCTAGGGACTGCAGACACGCGGCCACCATGCAAACCCGGTCGCCCTCGGCCACCTCCAGCCTCGTTCCTTCCTCCTCTTTCTCAGCCACCCTCAGCCCCCGACGTGCCGTCTGGTTCTCCGGCCCTGGGGACACTCACCCTGCCGCTCGAGAACCCACTCGGGGGTTAGCACCGCCGCCGCGCCCTCGGCGCCGCCCCGCGCCACCCCCAGCAGCAGCAGCAGCAGCAGCAGCA